>NW_001914890.1:21053-29447 GCF_000208925.1 Entamoeba histolytica HM-1:IMSS | reverse complement strand
AAAAAGTAATATTCTTATCGGATTATATTAAACGATGTTTAATATTATTAGTTGGTCTTCATCCAAATTTTGTAATTGATGAACACTTGGATATAGAATCACTTTTAACAATTATTAAAATATTTATTACTACGGATAATGCAGAAGCATTAACTAATTTATTAATATTACTTATTGAATTACTTCCTTTTTTAAATGGTAATTCACGTAAACGAGTTGTATTTGATTTATTACTAGAACAATACTTTAGATACTTTTTTATGCATTGGTGTGACTCAGTTCAATTTGCTTTTCAAACAATTTTATTATATCGAATCACTCTTGCTCGTTTCTCTAAATTAGACTGTTTACATCCAAAAGAACTTCAATTATATTCATCTCGTTGTAGAGTTAACTATAATTCTTTATCATTTGACTGTAATGTAGTAAAACGAATGAATGAACGTATTGAATTATTGAAAGATATTTTAAAACATTTAGAACCAAATGACAAAAATTTTATCCCTTTAAAACGTTCTATGATGATATTTAATGAAAGAAGAAAAGAGTATGAACTTAACTCAAAAAAATATAACGGTGGTGCTTTACCTAAAATCTCTTTTTTTCGTCCTGAATCTTTGGAATAAACTTAGAATTTAAAGTCTTGTATTTTTCATTGTATTATCTTTTCATCACCTAAATACTCTTTGTTCCGTTAAGAAATAACTCAGTATTTTTTTGTTATTCATTCCACAAATGTTCCTTTATTCTAATTGCAAAAAAAAAGAAACATTCTTTCCTTTCACTATTCTATCTTAATTAATCTTAATAAAAAAAGTATTTTGTTCCAATTTTAATACTTAATTGTTAGAAAAGAAATGAATAATAAAACAAAAATATGAAACAAATCTCAAAATTTTAACCATTTTTTACACTCAAAAACGAATTAATATAATTATTAGCAAAAAACTATATCTTATGGTTTTTTTTTACTCCCTCTTTTCATCCCAAACGAAAAACCCTTTTCCTAAAACCCTTTCTTAAAATACCCCGTACCAAAAATAGAATTTGAGATTCAAACCAATCAAAAACGGTGAACTTAAAACTTGGGTTTCAATTCAACTCTCCAAAACGAATGGACGATTACTTTAATTGGGCAAAGAAAACAGTAAAGAAATTCAATATCAATATAATAAGTAATGATAGTTTTGTCGATGGTAAAGCATTTTTAGCTCTTCTTTGTTCATTAGACAAAGACCAAAAGACATTCGATAAATATGCTACTGAGACATCTCGTACAATTAAAAGTTACATATATAAACAATGTGAAGAAAAGAAATTATTTATTGAAGGAAATGCACGTATTCCACAAGAGAAATTTATGGAAAAAAATGTTGATTCAGAAACGATTCAAACATATATTGTAATGATCCGTACAATTCAAAGAAATAGGGATCGTGCAATGATTGATTCAACTGGTTTGTTTAATTTTTCTTAATAATTTATAAAAAATAATAAGAAAAAAAATATATAAAACACTAAGGCTAATTTATTAGATGCAAATAAAATTCTTGATGGGTCTATTGATTTAAAAAAATTGGCACAAGACGATGTATTAGGAGATGCTGTTGCTCGTGCTCAAGATGTTAAACAAAAACAAGATGATGTTCAACGTCAAAAAGAACAATTAGATAAAGAGCTTAAAGAAAAAGAAGCATTAATGAAAGACATCATGAATCAAACTTCTTCTTCAGAAAGAATAACAAAAGAAATTCAAGAACAAGAAATGGCAAAGAAAAAAAGAGAAATTGAAATTGAACAAAGACAAAAAGAACATGAAGCTAAAATGAAAAAAATGCAAGAAGAATATGAGGCATTATTAAAGAAAACAAGTGAAGAAACTCCTGAAAGAAGAAAATTGAGAATGCAATTAGAAGAAGCAAAGAAAGAAAATGAAAATTTAAAGAGAATTAGAGAAGAAACACAAAAAGAGCTTCAAGAATTAAAACTGAAAATGCAAGAAGAAGAAAGAAAACAAAAAGAATTAGCTGATAAGAGAGAAAAATTACTTAGAGATACTGAAGAGTTAAAAGAAAATCATAAAAAGACAATGGCAAGACTTGAAAATAGTTTACGTAAATGGACTCAAATGACAGAAGAACTTACATTAAATTTGGATGATGAAACAGCTAAAAACAATCAACTAAAAGATATTCATTCACAATACACTTATGACTTAAACGTTTTAGATGGTAGTATTAGAGAAGAACAAAAACAAAAAGAAAATTTAGAAAAGAATTTAGAAAAAATGGAAGAACATTTCAAAAAAGCAAAAGCTAAAAAAGATGCTGCTACAGAAAAAGCTAAAAAGTCTTCTGCTGAAGTAGAAGAAGAAAAGAAAAGAAAGAAAAGAGCAGAAGCTGAATTAACCAGAGAAGTTTCAAATAAAGAATATGAAGAGGGATTACTTAAAATGACACAAGAACAAGTCGAAGAGCTTGAAGCTGAAATGAATAAGATTATGAAAAGACAAAGACAACTTGCAAGAGATACTGAAATTAAAAAGAAAAGTACTGCTGCTCTTAGAGATGAAGCTGCATTAAAACAACAATCATATCAACAAATGCAAGAAGATGCAGAAAAGGCTGCTGCAGAAAGGTTAGCTAAAATGCAAGAACGATATGAAATTGTTAAGAAAAGAAAGAACGAAATGGTAGAACAAGCAAAGGCTAAAGCCAATGATGCACAAAGTCAAATCGATTCTAAGAAAGATGAGTTAACTAAAGCTGAAAACTCATTAAAGGATTTAGAAGAAGATACAAAGAAAGAAAAGGATAAGGTTGATGCTGCTCAAAAACAATTACGAAAGGCTAAAGAACAACGTAAAGACTTGTTGTCAAAAGAGAAAGATGCACAAAGGGAAATTGAAGAGTTAAAAGATAAAGAAAAATCAGAAAGAGATAAAGAACGAGAACAAAAACGTGCTGCTCGTAGAGCAGCAAAAAAGAAAGAACGGGAAATGTTATATGATGATAGTGCCCTTACTTCTACTAGTGCAGAACTTGCATTAGCCAGCAAAGATGCTGAAGATCTTATTAACAAACATAAATCCAGTGACACTTTAGTTGATGAAGAAGAAGATTCTAGCACAACAGTCCATCATCATAGAGATAGAAGTAAAACATCTCTTGGAAGTGATGACGGCCATCGACATCACTCTACAAGAGATCGGTCTAGTACTCTTGAGAAACCTGAAAGAACTCCATCAACTCCAGAGGAGAGAAAGGCTCGTAGAGAAGCTCGAGAGGCTAGAGAAAAAGAACGGGCTGCAAGGAGGGCTAAAGGAGAGAATTAAAACTTATTGTCCAAATTTTTCATATTAAACAAAAAGTATTTCTACAATAAATGGGATTTCATCTGTCATTTAATTTTTGCTTCAATTTAAAATTATGGTTTTTTATTTGTTTTTTTTTTTTTCTTAATTTATTATGATTATCAAATACTTTTCAGATGTCAAATTCTAAATGAAAGGAAATAAGAATAAATTGACCAATAATTTTTAGAAAGAATAGTTTTGATGGAAAAAAATATTCAAGATATACAATTACTTCAAGAGTATCTTAACCAATGTAATAATGAAATACAAGAAATAGATAGAAAAATGGAAGAGACAGGTGACAGTCTTGAAGTAATAAAAAATACAATGATTCAACAATCAAAAATGATGAATTCTTTTATTTCTGAAAAATCTTTTGAACTAACAAAAAAAATACAATGGAATGGGAATCAAAACACTACAAAAACAGTAACAGAAGTCCAAGGGATAGTAGAAGAATTGAAAGGTATGGTTACTCAATTTCAAAAAGTAAAAGAAATATATGTTATTGATGACGACATGGAGCCAATTGTTATTGACGATGATGATGAGACTATATCTGTGTCATCTCATTCAACACAAAAAACAAGTAATACAACCCAAGAAGAATGGATTGAATTATCTCAAATCCCAACCTTTAGAAACTGAAAAAACTATAAATATTTAAAAGATGTTTTTTGTTTTAGCATCCCTCTTTTTGGTTCAATTTACTATTGCCCAAGATCCATGGATCGAGTGGGGAAAAATATTAAACTTAAGGTGTATGGAAAATCAAAAGAATGAAAATGATTGTGAATTACTTCAAGACGCTTTTGAAGAAATATTTGAAAAAGTCGCTATCACAGTTCTTAACAAAGTACCAATTTCTAGTTATAAATTATATCAATTAACTACACAATCACCTTACGTTATTTTTGGAGAACGTATTGTTGATCTTGCAGTTTCACGTTTAATGAATAACATGAAATCAGAAACAGAGATTGAAAAATCACTTGAAAATGATTTAATAACATGGGTTGCTAAAACAGCTCAAGAACAAGCTGGTGATTTTCTTAGAGCAATTAAAGAAGACAAATTCTTTGAGGATGAAGAGGTTAAAAAGTACTTGGCGGAAAGGAGGGGTATTGTTCTTGACGATTTAAAGAAGATGAAAGATGAAGATTTTGATAATTTAAATAAACACAATAGTCCAAAGAAGGATCTTTAATAGATAGTTTCTTCTTTTCTTTTAATTTTATAATAATTTTTGTTATACTAATCAAAATGGGGTTTATTTAAGAAAACTTAGTATTATTAAATTAAATGAAACAAGTTGGAGTATTAAGAGACTTCTGTTCTGAATATTCTCCTTCTCCAAATGTTGACTTATGTTGGGACGATCCTTATCCAAAAGAATTTACTGACTTAATTCCACAATATGAAGATGTAGATGATTCTGATTCATTTGAAGTAACAACACTATTCCATAAAATTAGTAATGACTCATCTAATTACTATTCCTACCAATTCTCATTTCAGCCAGAACTTCAGTCTTATCAAGAAGCAAGAAATATCATTTTTGATTATTTTAGAGGAAAATTATTTTATGTGTATCATAATAATATTTATCTTAATGAGCCTATTGAAGAAGAAGCAGAAGTTGATGTTGATGACATTTCTTTTACTATTACCTTTACACCAGTAAAGAGTTCTCTTGATGTTTTTCGTGCTGCCGATATAATAAAATCATCTTTATACAGAACATCAGAGTATCAATATCAAAAAAAACATATTTTCTGTTATAAATTAAAAACTAGTGAAAATAATAACATCCATCAATCATTTGATGTTTATGTTAATGGAATGAAAGATAATTTTTATGTTCATTTTCCTGTTACAGATAGAAAGGTTATTGAACAAAATTATTTAGAAGAATCAAAAGAATATTCCTATGATGAAATTGCAATTAAATTCAGACCATCATGGTATTATAATGAAGTGTCAAAACAACTAGAATGGATTGATGAGGTCAAAATGAATGTAACGCCAGACTCTCAAAAATTTTTCTGGGGAGATCAGGAAGTTTCTGTTTCACAATATTATATGCAACGGTATGGAGGAGCAGTTCATTTTGATCCAAACCAATTTCTTATGGTTCAAAAACAAAGAAAGTTTGGAAGAATAGAATATGCTTATTATGTCCCTCAATTGATGCATAGAGTTATTAGAGTAAAACAGCTTCAACCTCTTCAAGAAACATTAGAAGTTGTTGCTAAGGCATTAAAAACTATAAAAGAATCACCTGTTGCAGAAGCATGGGGGTTGAGTATTGAAGATGATGTTCTTTGTTGTAAAGCTCATTTATGTCATAAAACTAAATTACTTACAAGTCGAGGAAGTTTTGAGGCTGATGAAAATTGGGACTTTATTGATAGTTTTATTAAAGTTGTACCATTAACAAATTGGTTTGTGTATTGTAAGAGTTCATTAGTTCCAAAAGTTAAACAAATAATTAGTTTGATGATTATTAAATTTAAACAACTTGGAGTAACATGTAGAGAACCAAAAATTGTTTCACAGTCATCAAGAGAATCACGAAAAAAGACATTTTCAAGTATTCTTAATAGTCATCCTCAAATTGTTTTTTCAGTATTTGATTCTATTGAACAAATGGTAGAAATTAAAGAATATTTTATGATATATGGGAATATTCCAACACAAATAATTGATTTAAATGAGAGATATGATGATAAAAAAATAACAAATCTTTGTTTAAGAACTGGAATAAAATTAGGATGTTCTAGAATGAAATTAGATCAAAATACTTCTGACATTTGCGTTATTGGAATAACTTCACGTGAATTTTTTGTTAATAAAACTTTAATTACTCTTTGTATTTCAAAAGATGAAAATTTGAATGTGTTTGATACAGAGTCATATTTTGTATCTAATGATAATTGGCATAGTGGAATTGGTTTAGAACAGATATTGAAACCAAAATTAGAAGGAAGAAAGTTAAAAAGAATATTTGTTTATAGATGTGGTATTTCTGATAATTTAATGAAGGCAATTAGATTTGGAGAAGTTGAACAATTTTTAAAAATTTGTAAACAAAGTTGTGGTGAAGAAGTTAAGGTATGTTTTATTACAACAGATAATATATCTTCTGCTATTGCAATAGAAGAAAATGGAGAATTAAAAAGTACAAAAGAAGGTACTTTTGTTATTAGTCCACTTGTTAATAAAAATGTTAAAGGATTTATTTTAAATGCCAAACCTGAAATTTGTAAAACATTGAAATATGTTGTATTATATGATAACACTGGTTTAACATTAAGAGAAATTATTCAATTTACATTTGATAATTGTCATTTATCTCAAGGAAAAATGTCTACTGGAAAATTACCATATTGCGCAAATGAAGCAAAACATTTCCAAAAGAGGTTGTATTCTTCTAAAATACTTGAAGAACTAATGAATTAATTAGTATTTATTAATACTTGGTTATTTCTTTAATAGTTTTTATAAAAATAAAATGAAAGCAAAATAGTTACTGACTTATTTGAATAGTTAGTTCTTCTGTTGTACTAGCACATTCTTTTAATTTTTGAGATAATAATTCAAATCTCTTTTGCAATGAAAGATTAATTACACTCTTTAATGTTTTAGTTATGATAGAATAAATAAGTGATAGAATAATCATTGCTGGAACTATGCACAGTAACACAGGTATGCCTATTTGATAATTCCATATCAATAATATTGTTCCAATCATTCCAAAACAATATCCAATTACACTAATTAGAAAGTAATGAGTTTTAAATAAGAAGTCAATACAGTATAAATGTGTAATGAACATTCCTGGAAAAATAATATCACCTAATCCAATAATAAAATGACCTGCACTAAACATACTATAAAATTCAAGGTATAATGGTATTCGATATGCAGTAGAATTTTTTGATAATCCTTTTAAAACTGATTGACCATCATAAAATGGAATATAACAATTTCTAAAAATTCGTATTAAATCATAGACAAATAGTCCTATTACCAATACTAATGGAATATGAACTTTATCAAAAGATAATAATGTTTGAATTGAAATAGCAATACATATCGCAATAATATTTGTTAACCACCAATTTGGATTATTAATATAAACCAAAACAATTATAAGGGTTATTGTAATTGAAACACCTTTTTTCATAATAAAAGAATGTAATGGAAGACTGTTGACTATTGGTTGAATGGTTAAATATAAACAAATTGACATTAACGTGTAAACTATTATAAATATTAAACCTTCAGAAAGTGATGGAAAGTAATATATTACTAACGTAATCATTAAACCACAAAATGGTATAAGGAATAAGTTATTATACTTCATTGGCATTTTTGAAATAAAATTATTATTAAGCTTAATATAATACAGTTTGGTTTTTGATGATACATGATGAATTACTATAAGTGTGACAATTAAATATAGTAATTCGTCCATTAACTTTTTTAATTAGTTCGTTTATTATTTATTAACTGTTTTTATTATTCAAATTTTTGTGTTTAAAAAAAGAATAATTGAAAAACAATTATTAATTTTGTTATTAAATTTGTTTTTGTAATAAAAAAACATTATAAATAACTTTAAAATTATCAACTGAGATATATCAAAAAGATATTATAAAAAAAGTATTATTTACTCTTTACTTCTTTTGTTCTATTTTTTTTAAAATGATAAAATGGGAGTTGTTTCAAAAAGGCAATGAGAAAGAAAGGTCAATTCTATCAATTTCTACTTAACTGTTATTTTTATATGATTCTTTCATTGCTTTAGTTTTTATTGTAGATGTTTTTTCTTTAACAAATTATTATATCTATTCTTTTCAATTTAAAAGTTATGAAAATTTAAAGAAGATAAAAACAGAGTCAAGAATGGAATCAGAAACAAAATATTTTATTAATACCTCTAACTGTACTATAATCAAAAGTAATTATAATACAAATACAATACAAATACAATAAAAAAGAATAATAAGTTCATTTATAATATACAAATTATC
>NW_001914890.1:0-20953 GCF_000208925.1 Entamoeba histolytica HM-1:IMSS | reverse complement strand
TAATAAAAAGAATAAACAAAACAAACAAATGAATAAATATAAAACAATAAGAATAAAAAAAATAAGAAAGAAATGACAAGAGAAAAGGAAGAAATAGAAGAGTAGATGAAGTGAATTTGAAATCTTTTGTTAAATAAATAATGAATTAAGAAATAAACAAAAATAATAGATATATCATATTCAAATAATGTATTTCATATATCAAACATAATTATTTTGTTTTGGAATAAATGCAATTTTATTATTTATTAATTCTTTTTGTATTATTTCATTTGTATTATTTCTTTATTTATATTTTTATTTATTTCTCTTTTGTTTTTGAATCTATACTAATTGAGTTAAATATTACTTGATACTTTGATATATTTATTTTATATATTTTATTCTTTTCTAGTTGTATTATTATTATTATTTCTTTGTTCAAATATTATATTATATTTTGTTTTTTTTTTCTATTCTTTATTTTGTTATAACTTTATGTTTTGTTTGTGTCTAAACATATTCTTTCATCTATTTTATGTTTATTTGTTCTTTATTTTATTCTATATTTTTTATATCATTTTATCATAAATTTATTCTATATTTTATTATTTATTTCTTATTTCTCTCATTTCATATTTGTAATTATTATGTTGTAATTTGATTGAATTAAATTTATTTCATTTAATTATTATCATTTTATACATATTTGTTATAAAATGTAAGAAATGAAATTTCATGTATTATTCTATATTATTTATATATTTTATTATTCTTTCATTTTTCTATCATTATTTTGATGTTATTCTTTATTTTATTCATTTATATAAATTATTGAAATTCGTTATTTGTTATTGTTATTCTTCTTTATTCTTATATTATTGTTATTTTCTATCATTTCTTCTGTTTATTCATTTATCATCTTTTCTATTTTATTCTTTATTTCTTTTTCAAATATTTATGATGATTTGTTATTTTATTTTATATTTCATGTATTTCTTTTTTTCATTTTCTATTCTTTATTATTTCTTCTTCTTGTATTTGATATATTGTAATTAATGTATTGAATTAAATGAATAATTCTTATTGACATTAATTTATTTCATATTTATTGTTTAAATATAATTGTTGTGAATTTTGTTATATCTTTGTAATTTCATTTTCAATTGTGAATTTTCTTTCATTTTATCTTCATAATTATTTCTTTATTGTCTTTTATATTCTTCATTTTCTTACCCTTTTATATTTCTCTTGTCTTTATATTCGTTATTCTATATTTATTTTATCTATTAATATGTACTATGACTACTATTTATTATTATAATATTCATAACACATATAATTTTGATTAATTTAGGATTTTTCATTCACTGAAAGAATATCATGTTTATCTTCAAACTGACAAAATAAAAATAATCAAACACTAATCTGATTTTGAATTAATACATTCAATATACTATCTCCTTATTATTCTAACAATTTAACAATTAATTATAACATGATATTTATAAGGAATTGATATGATATAAAAATGAAATAATCAATTATTCTATTTTTAATTGACTTATTTTTATAATAACAAAAATAAAAAACAAATTTGTTAAAAGAAAAAATGATGAATCAAAAAAACAATACTTTCTATTTAAGCAAATAAAGTATGTTTGTATTATGTTATGATTATTTGTACATCATAACACTGGTTTGTTTTTTCTTTAAATCTCCTCGTTATTCTCCATTGATTTATTTTGTCTTTATTATTTTATTAACTCATATTCTATGTGTTATTAAATTCCATTTTGATTTTATTCGTTTTCTTATTACATTTCTTAATTATGTTATTGAACATATCTCACTTTAACTTCAAATGATTCTCTTCATCTTGTTGTCTATTCTCTTCTGTACAAAACAATCAATATCCCTTTGTTAACAATCACTCATTAATGATAAAATGTATCTAATAAGACTTTCTCTTCTTAATTCAAAATCGTCATACCTTAATTAACTTAACAAATGAGAACAACATTGTTCATCAAACTCAAAATGAAATCCCGTGATGAGAATTTTCCCTTTTCCATATCTTCTAGTATATCCACATGGTTTGCCATCTTCATACAACGCAAAATAAGTACCTTCTACTTTACTGTTATTGTCATCAAAATAACAACCTCCATTATAATAAACATACGCATAACTATTATTGTACTTTATCTTTACTATATGTGCACCTGACTCACTATTTGGTTGATATCCATCATACACTGGACCAATTGCATTTCCTTCGTAAAATTTTAAGTAACGTTCTCCTTCAATGGATAATTGTGAATTTGCATTGAACTTAATGTATGATGACGAAAAATATGCTCCAGCACATATCCCTAAGAACTTTCCGCCATTGAGAACAAACGACTTAATCAATTCCATCCATCTGAAGTTTGTCAAGATATGGCAAATCCTCACCTCCAGGAATGACTAACAAATCAGTATTTTCAACCCTTTGACTCGTCTTAATTTCTGAAGAAGAAATTACAAAAACATTAGCACAAGGGAAAAAATGATGAAATAAATGAATTGTGTTATAAACACAAAGAGTAGATGTTCCAATGTCATTATACACTCTGATAGTAGTGATCATCAAATGAAATAATAAAACTGAAGATGATTAAACAATGATAGAATTAAAAATATGAAAAAATATATTTCAAAAAGAGTTTTCTCTTTATTTCAAATTCACTTTTCTGACTTTCTTTAAGCATTTTACCACACCATTCTATGTCTAATTCAAAATGAGGACCAGAAAGAATAACTTTTCCTTTACCAATAACGTCAAAGAATAATGCATTCATTCCATTTTGATATTTTGCAAGAAAATGACTCTCTTTGTATTGATTTAAATTGTCAACAAATGAACATCCTCCATTATAATAAAGTTCGACTTTTTCATTGTTTTGATAATAAATAGGAATTATGACAGCTCCTCGTTCAGAATATTCTTCAAATCCTTGATACATTGGTTTATGAGCAATCCCATTGAAGAGTTTTAATGTTCTTTCTTCACATAGTGTTAATTCATTTGCAACATCTTTATTAAATTCAATAAATGATGATGCAAAATATGCTCCTGCACAAATTCCAAGATACTTTCCACCATTATTAATAAATTCTTTTAATACTTCAACTCCTTTGCCATTGAGTTTTTTGTGAAATGGACGATCAGCACCACCTGGCATAACAAACAAATCAGTTTCATAAATCCATTTACCTTCAATTAACTCATTAGAATATATTTTTCTTATTTGAGCTTCTTGGTAATGAGAATGAAGCATTTTTATTGAGTAATAAACACAAACATCAATAGTCCCTTCATCAGCATAAATAACTATTGATTTTATTGTCATAAAAAGTCTTACTTCTTCTTCAATTAATCTAAGTTCTTTTATGTTGTGTTTTATTCCTGTTTGACTTTATAAATCTGCGAAAAATAATTCAATTTAAAACATCATGAAGAATTGAAAGTAACTTTTCTGCAATTTTGTGATGTGAATCAGATGTGAAATGAACACCATCTGCTCCAACACTCATTCCATCTAAATCAACAAATCCATCTATTATTTCTTGCTTTTTCCATATTTCAACAACAACTTTTAATTGATGAATAAAATTCAATGATTCTGCAATCACTGGATTTACTGTGGATTTCCAACTATCAAATGTACAATATTGAAGTGGTGGTGGAATTAAAATAATTATTTTTGTTTGTTTTTGTACTTTTTCGATGTATTGTTGTAATGCATCAATAACTTGTTGTGAAGTTGCTTTTGAAAGAATGTCATTAATGCATAATGCAAGGATTAATACTTTGTTTGTTGAAAATGGATTGGAGGTAATCTTTAATAAGAATTGATCATAGTCTTTTAATCCATTAGTAATGCCAAATGGGATGTTTTCATATTTCAATGAACGAGCAGGTTTTCCATCAACAATACAATTGACTTTTGTAAATTCTTTTTTTAATTGTTCAATGACAATGTTAGAAAATCGGTCTTTGGAAGAATAACGTTTATAAGTCACAGCTTCAATTCCATAAAGATTTGAATCGCCATAAAAGAATATTGAAACTTCATTATTCATCAATTAATTATTTTTATTAGTTTTAAAACTAACGTAAAAATAATAAATTTTTTATTTCTGACAATAACAAAATTTACTTGAGGAAGTGATAAATACAATTCAATGTTAATAAACTCACTTTCTTTTGATCTTTTGCAATAGAAATTCTTTATAAATTCTTTTTGAATCATTTCTTCATTAATTTTACTTTCATTAAGAATCAAAGTATAAAATATATTTGGTTTAGTTATTTCAAACTCAGAATAATGAAGATAAAGTGAATCAAGATAAGATGGTAATTCTACATTATGAGTATTACAATTTTCAATGTGAAGTTGCTTAACATTAATACAATTTATTTCACTAAATGATATATGACTTTGTGATAAACCAAAACATGATACAGTTAAAGAAGTCAAAGAAGAAGGAAGTAAAGTTGAATATGAAATTAATCCCAATGTTTTTAAACTACAAAGATATGAATAATATTGGATATTATGTTGTTTAAAGAATCATTTAATACTAATTGTGTAATTAATAATTTCATTGGTAAAGAATTAGAATAACATTGTAAAAATTCTAATGAAGTAGGATAAAATGATTCAACATCAACACTTTTAATGATTTTGTTTAAGTACAACACTTTTAATTGTGTTAATAAACAAAGACTACCACAAGTATTACATGACAATGACAAATATGTTAACATTGGATATAACATAATTGGAAATGATTTGTTTAAACACAAAGAAAGTCGAATTAATTGAGAACAATGAGAAATTTGAATAAAATCAGTAATTGTTAAAGCTGTTAATTTATTAGGAAGAGATAAATGTTGAATATATTTTCATTGAAGATGTAATTCTTTAAGAGAAGATATTTCATAGAAATATTTTGAATCTAAATGTGTTAAAGGAGTTGGTGGATTGAAACAAATTGAAGATGTTGTTGATTTGATTGATTTTATGAATGTGAATGAACTAAAATCCATTTCAATTTTCTTGTTGATAAATCCATTTATTTTTATATGTTCAGGATAATACTGAAGTATTGTATCATTATTAAATCCTTTTTCTGTTACGTCAAATCCATCAGTTAATCGTTTATTGTGAATAATACCATCATTAGAAATAGTACAATAACATTCTTTGTAACAAAATGTAATTCTTTTAAGGAGTTTCTTATTTTTAATGACTGATTCTAATATTTCTTGTTTATCAAATTCAATAATTACTTTTCTAATATTGAATTGATCAATGTGATTAATAAAGTTGATATCAACAAATCCTTCCATCATAACATAGACTCTTTCAAAATGATAATATTTATTTCTAATAAAATCATTAACTCTTAAGTGTTTCTTAATATTAAGTGATAGACTTGTTAAAGAAGTAAACTCTGAAAGATCAAAAGAGTATTTGGGATTTTTTAATGTTAATGAAGCAATTCTTACTTTCTAATAATCATTTCTTAATATTGTAGATTTTGGGTTAATAACAGAAGTCGAATCAATTTAATTTGTGAAGGAATTAATGGAAGAAATTGAATAATTTGTTCTGTAAAACAGACTGTTTCAAGATGAGGGAATACTTTCATTTCTTTTATAAACGATTTTTGGAGTTGAAAATTACATTCTTTAATATGAAAATATTCATTAACTTTCTCAACAGAATATGATGGATTGATATGTAACATTTGAAGTGAGTCTTTACATTTTTTATTTATTAATGTAAACAATTCACCTGTTTTTATGTTATTAAAATATAATACAATATTTGACAGATAAATCTCTTCAAGTTGTATCTTTTTTAATCATTGTAAATGATTGATTGAAGTTTAATTTGTTAATTCCTTTTTTTTGAAAAGAAATATATTGTTGACTTTTCATTTATATGTAATAATTTTAATCTTCGTTTTGTTTTGCTTATCTCTAATTCATGTGTGAGAGTAATCCTTCATCTCTTAACAACTTTCTTGAAATTAAATCAGCTAGTCGAATAGGCTCTGGGATTTTATGTAAACAACATTCTTTACAGATAATTACTGCTGTTGAAAGTGAAACTTTATTCCCACAACTAACAATGATTGGATTTATACTACCACCTCTACTTCTTATAACCTCACACAACACTTCTCCATTTGAAGTACTAACTGTAGTTGATTCACCTGGTTTGATTTGTGAAGTAATTATATTAATCTCCTTCTTTCCTATCCCATCAACACATAATACAGTCTACATTCTTACAACTATTCTGTGGATAAAACACAAAAAATACAAACCTTTGCAACACCAATTGATGGTATATCACAATAAACTCCAACATGAGTTGCAGAACCAAATCTTCGAGGATGATAATATCCATTTCCATCAACAAGCACAACTTGTGGATATAACTCAGGGTACTTTTCTTTACAATCGTTGAGTAGTTCATGATAAACTTCTACTTCTCTAAATCCAAGAAATCCTGAAATATAAGGAATTGTAATTATTTTACGACATGTTAATGTTAATAACTCTTTTCCAGAAGGATATTCACAAACAACTAAACAACCAATTGCAAGATTTGGATGATTTGTTGAAAATGAAATATCCAATCCCTAATTATTAATAATTTATCATATCAATTAATAATGTTCTACTTATAAACAAACAAAATAAACAAATACCAACACGTAATAATGTATTTAATGTCCAATCATGTGAGTCTTCAAGTATTACATCTTTAGAATGTAAAATTTGATAATTTTCCCATTGTTTTTCCATTACTTATTGTTTTTAAGTTTAAATACACAAAAAAATAAAATAACGAGAAAATAAAAGTCAATTTGTTGTGTTTTTGACTATCCATGGATGAACTAAACACTCAGCAAAACTCATTCTTTTAGAAGGATCATATTGAATTAGTTTGTTAATAAAATCTTTGCAATCATTTGTGAGATAGCTTGGAAAAGAATATTTAACATTTCTGACCTTTTTCATAACCTCTTCACGACTGTTAGATTGAAATGGAGGTTCACCAGTACATAGTTCAAATGTTAAAACTCCTAAACACCATTGGTCAATCGATCCATCATAATATTTTTCTAATACAATTTCAGGACATAAATAATCTAATGTACCACAATAAGTATTTCTTTTAGTATTAGTATGAACAGACCATCCAAAGTCAGCTAATTTGACTTGATCATTGTGATCTATCATGATGTTTTCTGGTTTTAAATCACGATGAATACAATTCATCTCTTGACAATACTTTAAAGCTTCAGTTGTTGCTTTTATGTATCGAGCAGCTCTTCTTTCATCAAAACGACCAGCTTGTTGTAATAACCCATATAATTCACCTTTCTTACAATATTCAAGAACAAGGAACCACCTGTTTTTATCTTCAAAAAATCCGAATAATTTGAGAATATTAGGATGATTAAGATGAGATTGTAATTCAATCTCTCTTTTCATTTGAATTCCCATCCCACACTTTTGTAATTGTCTTTTAAATATAACTTTTAATGCACAAACATAGTCACTAAAGAATTAACTCCTCCTTATTTAATAAATGAATATCTAAAACAAACTATTTTTTGTATTTTACAAGATAAACATTTCCAAATTTTCCTTGACCAAGTGGTTTTCCAACATCAAACATATCCAACGACAATTGGGTTGGCTTTTTTTCATCATCTTTTTTTGGTTTACTTTCAATTTCTTTTTTAAGAGGAGAATTTACTGATAATTGTGCAAACCTACGAGGAGCAGCCATAGGTTTTGTAGGTATGTATTGTTGAGATTTGGATGGGATAGCAGCTTTAGAGGAGAAACTGAACATACTAAATGTTCCTAAGATTTTTCTTATATTTTTTAAGGATATTATTAATTATAGATAAATAAACTAAAATACGTTTAAGTTAAAGATGGGTTGTCAGTCTTTATTTTTATCACACGTTTTCTATATGTTGAAAGAAACTAATGACAATTAAGACTCTTTATTAAATAAAACTTGAAAATTTTACTTTATTATTAAAGAAATGGAAAGTAGTTTTAAAAGGTTATTTGATGAATTAGGAAGAATAGTTTCTTCACAATTTGAAATTAGTAATAATGCCGAAGAATCAATTAAAATATTACTTGATTTTGTTGCTAAAACTGAGGTTGTAGACAGGTTATTTCATTATATAGAAATACATCGAGTTATAAATGATATATTATATCCAATGGTTATAACATTAAGTTCTAAACAAAACCAATATGAAAAAAGTGAATTACTTAAAAAGGTTTTAAAAATTATTTATGCTTACATTAAGTCAATTAATAAAATTGATTTTACTAATGGGGTGTTAAGTTTTAATAATAAACCTCTTTTCCCACAACAAGTATTTTCAATGTTTAGTATTATTATATCAACTGAAATTGGTTCAATTTCTATAATACCAAGAAATAGTGAAATTGTATTTAACATAATTGAACATATAACACTACACACAACACCATCAGTATTAAGTAATATAATACAAACAAATATCTTAAATATTGTTTCAATTATTCTTTCATCTGATAAGTTAAAAAATGAGTTAAGAGAAAGTGCATTATCATTATTAATTTCATGTTGTTATTTATGTTTTGATTCATTTGTTGAACCAATAGGAATAAATAAAAGTCATTCTACATCAAAACTTGCTCTTCTTCTTGATCAAGAGAAAAAAAGAAAACATCAACTTGATACTAAACTTAATAAGAGAAGTGTAAGGTTTCAAGTAAATTCTTGTAAACTTGGATCTTCTCAACCATTACTTCCAGTACCAAATTCACAAATAGCAATAGGAGAAAAAGTTTATAATTCAAAAACATTAAAAGGAGTTACAAGTTCACTCAATTATGAAGTTTCTAAAATACTTCTTTCTATTATTGAAAAGAATTCAAAAAAGATAACAAATATTCTTTTCAAAACAAACGACTCAAATTTAAAAGAACGAAGTTTTATTATTGTTGGAATTATATTAAAATTAGATAAAGAATTAAAACAAATTCAATATTATGATGTTCAATATGCTAATAGTATTCTTGACTCTATTTCTTTTTGGTATGGTAATAATGATTGTCGTTGTTTAGATTATTTAACTGTTAGAATTTGTTTATGGGTTCTTTATCAACTTTTATGCAAAATAAAAACAATAATTGAAATGGAAATGATTCGGATTAATGAAACACCAACAATTAATGGAAAAATGTTATTTGAAGATATTTTAAATTGTGGAATTTTTGATACTTATCAAAATGTTATTCAAAACTTTATTCCTGATAAAACACCAAATGATATTTTAACAAAAACATTCTATGGAATTAAAAAATGTTTTGAACTTAATACATTATGTGGACTTGAAGAAACAAGAAACTCAGATTTTTTACAATCTTTATGTTTTGAAAAATGTTGTAATACTATGACTTATTTCTTTTCTTGTTTGATGGTTGATGAATTTACTGATATTAATTGTGTTGAAATTACTCGTCTTATATTTGAAAAAATGAGAGAAGAAAATGAAGTTCCTTGTTTTTATAGAATTGAAACACTTGATCTTTTTTTGCGTGTATTAAATCAAAAAACAAAATATGAACCGAATGATGAAGTGACTAAATTATTACTTTTCATTGATTCAGTAATCAAAAAATTCAATGATGATATTATTATTAATAACATTATTCTTATAAATTTACTCTTCCCTTCTTACACCAGCTTACATTCTCATCTCCCCTTCAGAAAATATTCAACAAAAAAGTTTTTCAAAGAAACTTCTAATCCTCAATCACCAACTAATGAAAATAAATCTCATGTAGATGAAAATCCTCAACATGAAACAGAACTTCATAAATCAAACGAGACAAATGAAAATAAACCAATAAGAAGAAGAAAATTAGTTGAAGTGGTTGATGATGATGAAGATCTTGATGATATCTTTGGTGGTAATGAAAAGGAAGAAGAAGAGATAATTGATCTTGATACTCCAATATTTAAAAACTCAACTACAAAAAACCCAATAATTGCAGAAGAAAAAGAAGAGTATCAAGCAAAACGAAAACTTGATAATTGATTGTTTGGATAAACAATAATTCAATGAGTTTTAAAAATGACATTTAAATGAATAACTTTATTTTCTTATGAAGAAGAATTCATATTCCGTGTTTTTCTTCTAAAACGACTTGGTTCTAGTAGTTCTGTATTTTCATCTTTTAAACTCTCATCATCTTCTTGTTCTTCTTGTGTGGTATATTTTCTTTTAACAGGATAATCATCTCCATCATCTGTATCAAAGTATTCTTCGAAGTCATCCTCTTTTTCTTCAATTTTTGTTTGTTTCCGTTTTCTTGTTGGCATAGTAATTTTTTTTGCTCTTCTTCTTCTTGGACGTATAAATGTATCTGGATTATCTTCTTCTTCACTATCTTCTTCTTCTTGTAATTGTTCTTCCAAACGTTGTTCAAATTCTTGTTCTTCTTCATAAATTTGAGACTCTTCTTCATTCATTTGTTTAGATGTATTTTTTGTTTTTCTTCTTTTAGAACGTGGTTTAGGTTCAATTTCTTCCTCTTCCTCCTCATTGTCTTCTTTTAGAGAAAGCTCATAGTCTGTTGCAATAAAATTATGTCTGAGATTTCGTTTTGGCATAACTTGAATTTCCTCACTTTCTTGTGAAGGCTCTTTCACTTCTTTCACTTCTTGTTGTCTTGTTTCTGTATTACCCTTTCTTGTTTTCCTTTGTTTGGTTGAAGAATTTGGAATTGTTATCTCTTTAAAACTCTCTAACTGAGTGTTTAAATCAACCAATAAATCAGTATTAACAACTGTCCTACATGTTTCTAATGTTGGTTTTAATTCTTCAGCTATTTCAATTGCACATTCTCCAATAGGTGAATTTGGTCCATTATAAGTCACTGCATTTCTAATTAATTTGAATATTTCCCATTCAACTTGGTCATAAGTACGATAATAATTATCATTTATAAGACGTTGCAATATTAAATTAAAGTCAATAGGAAATGGACATGTTGGAATATAATTTGGATACATCCTAATATCAACTGGTGTCTTAAATATTTGATAATCTTCATTATCTACAATTTCTCTTAATTTATTAATAAGAATTTCTCTTACTTCATCTGCAAAATCATCAGATCGATGTTCCGTATAATCACTATCAATTTCATTAATACTAACATCAATACTTCCATTTGATGAAACTAATTTAATTCCTTTATATTTCATAAATATTGAATTGTCAAAATCAACTCGATAAGATGAACCTCCATAATTGACTCTTTTGTGAGATTGCTCCTCAATATATTGAACATTGTAGTCAATAAATTCTTTTAAAAATATAAATTGATTTCTTGATTGAGTAAAAACAATATTATTGATGATAACATCTTCTTTTTCTACTTTTAAATCTACAGAAACAAATACCTCGTTCTGAATATCATCATAATAAATTTTCATAAAAGTAATTTGACAACTAATCCATCCTTCTGTCCCAATATAATGTAGATTATCTGTTCCTGTTATATTTGTTGAAATATCTTTTAAATATTCTTCATGAAATCTAGGAACATAATAAACATGATCTCCAATGTTTGGAAAATATACTTTTCTTTTCTTTGGACAGGTCATATCATACTCTCCAACAACCTTATTAATCCAATGAGGATATGATGTATATATTTCTTTTAATAACTCAGTGTATGTTTCTTCTATAACAACAGAATTAATTGATTGTCTTTGTCCCCGCTTTGTAGGTTTTTTTTCTTTTTCTTCTGCTTGACTACTCTCTAATTCTTCAAATAATTCTTCCTCTTCTTCATCTAAAGAAGATGACTCTAAAGAAGATGATTCATTAACTTCAAGAGAACCATCATCAACAATTGGTACTGCTGGAACTTCTTCTGTTCCATTGTCTGGAATAACAATACCCATTCTACTTGCTGCATTTCGAGTTAAATGTTGTTGAGTAATATCTATATCTTCATCAACATCAAATACAGCATCATCTGCTTCTCCAGGAGTGTCTTCAAGCATTGGGTTTTGTTCATTTGGTTCGGTAGTAATAGAAATACGTGGTATGATTGCCTCTTCAGGATTATCTCTAAAACTATATGTTTCTGGAGTAAATCTATTTTCTGTACATTGAAGTAATAATTTATTGTTTGTGTTCAATATTTGTTGAATAGAAGAATAAGGAATAAAAGTAAAATCACACACACTACCACGAGGTACTAAATGAGGTGCAACCTTAAATTTTTCATCAATACAATTACCAGCACCATCATATAATAATTTGTTATAATCACTTTGAAAAAATTGTTGTGGCGGTGTCCATCGAAAAGAAGACTTTCCTTCTGAACCAATTCCAAATAATGAAAATGTTCCTAAATCATCTGCAACACTAAGATAACTACCGTCAGGTGAAAATCTTAAGTCTGTTAATAACAAACTTCTTAAATCTTTATCATGATAATCATCTCTTGTAAAGAAAAGAATTGGATGAAGTCCATTAATTAAATCCCAAATAATTGTTTGTCCATCTTCAGCACAAGTAGCAAAAATATTTGTTCTTTTTGGATGTAATTCAATGCACTTAATTTTGTTAGTATGTTTTCCTTTACACTCGGAAAAGAAACTGAATTTATCATCATTTTTATAAACTCTAATTGTCCCTTCTGAGAATCCGATAATAATATATTTAAGGTCATTAGTAATTTTGGAAGTTTCAATTCGTTCTTTAATTTCTCCACCATTAAATTCAAGAACATAACAATTACTTGTCATATTCTTTTGTTGTTTGAGGTATAAAATTTTAACATTCTCTGTAAAGTCACAAATTACTAATTTCTGAGACGAGCCACAAATAAATAAGTCTTTGTCTCTTACTTTATTTACAAAAGTCATACTATCTTTCGATTTATAAAGTGCATTTACTCTTTCTGGGACAGGGTCTTTAAATGAAAATAAAATAATATCTCCACAAGTTGAAGTAAACATATCTCCTGAAGTGTTGAAACATCCATAGTCAAATGTTTTTTTGGTTTCCCAAAAACAATCTATAGATGCTAAAAACTCAAGAGTTGGTGTAAACACATGCCCTAAATTATCTTTTTCCATTACAATAAATCCATAAGTCTTAGGGAAGAAAGTTACCATTGTTGTTTTTTTATGAGAAACAAAGAAACTTTTTTCAATCTTTTTATTCTCTAAATCCCATATAATACACCTTCCATCAGCTCCACAACTTGCTAAATATTTGTGGTCAAAAGAAATATCAATGTCTTCTACTCCTTTTGAATGTCCTCTTAATGTTGCAATTAAATGACCATCAATAAGATTCCATAATTTGATTAATCCATCTTCTGACGCAGTAATCATCATTTCTCTATCCATGTCAAATAATTGTTGAGTAATTTTTTTTGTGTGTCCAATCATATTAATTAACTATATTGTTAACGCTTCTTTCTTTAATCAATTATTTTACAAACCTCATAAAAATCCAATGTTTGAAATGAAAGTACTTCTGTTTCCTTAAATTCTTGTCCAATTTGTCTTGATATAAGTGAGTTCAAATAATGCTGAGTATTAGAAATAGGTTTTGGTTCGACACTTAATAACATATCTGAAAATTCACCACCTAACGAGACTAATTGTTTGTCAGAGATGTCTGGGTAAATATTTCTCTAGACACGTTAACTCAATTTTTGTTATCCAAAAACGCACATTTAACTAAATCAAATTACTAAAGAAAGAGAACAAACAAATGTGTCATACCCTTTTAGTGTTGTAGTAAGAGTAGATGTTTGAGGTAGTGCATTTTGTAAAGATTGTTTTAGTTGTTCAAAAAGGTCTGGAGAGAGGTGTGGTTCCAAATATCGGAGTATGAGAAAATTTAATACTACTTCATTAGAAATGCCACATCATTCACAAAAAAAAACAAACCCCGTTCTTTTTTGCTCATGACGATTTATAAAAACAAAAAAATGAGATCTTTTAAACTCTCTGGTTTAAAGTTTTTGTGGTTTTTGTTGTTTTTTTCTTTTATTAAAACCCAAAATTTTACTTTGATAGAAATAACAAAAATTTCCATTAGTAAAATTGTTTTATTAATTAATCAATTGGTTTTACTTCAGGTGGTCCATATGGATTTATTTGACTAATGTATGTCATAAACCATAGAATCCATGTACAAATACCAGCAACAACACATGCAGTAATTCCTAGTCTAGATTAAATGAATACAAATGTATAGTCTAATGAATAAACAAAAGAAACAAACGGCTTATCTTTCATTCTACATATAAACACCATTGAGCATGTAATGAGTGTACAAACAATATAAATACCTGTTCCAGCTGCTGCTGCAACCCAAGGACTAACCATCTATTTGATTATTTTCAGTGATTAAAGTCTTTTTTTTGTGAACTTCAAGTTTTTGTTTTTGACTTTTAGTTGTTATTTAATGATTACTATAATTTTCATTATAAATATGTAAAATATAATTTAGGTATAATAATTGAGTTATATAGGAAAAAATAGTAATGAAAGAAATGGAAAACAAATTTCAAAATATTTGTTACAAAAACATAAAAAATGAAAAACATAAAAAGAAATGAAAAACGAAGGAAAAAGAAAATGAAGAAGATTAAAATATCTCAAAAAAAGAAGAACTAAAAAATTCAATTCAAGTAAAATCAAAATGTCAAGTTGGCTTACTTCAATTAAGAAAACAGTTTATGGGTTAACTGATGCACAGGTATTTTTAAAAGATGCAACAAACAATGAACAATGGGGACCAACTACTAAACAATATCAACAAATTATTCAATATACATATCATTAGTTTGTTATTAAATTAAGAACATTAAACAAAAGTGTAATATAGTAATATAATATAGTCAAGAATGTCGTGAAATTATGGACTTTTTATATAAAAGATTATGTGAAGATGGTAAAAATTGGAGAGAAATTTATAAATCATTATTAGTCCTTGATAACATTTTAAAGAATGGTTCAGAAGAAGCAGTTAATATTGCATTAGGAAGAGTTGTTGAAGTTAAACCATTACAAAGTTTCCAAAAAATTGATGAAGATGGAAAAGATGTTGGAATTAATATTCGTGAACGATCTAAACAAATTGTTGAATTATTAACTGATAACGATTATCTTAAACAAGCAAGAATTACTGCTAAAAACCAAAAGAAAGATTATGGAGGAGTTGGAAATTATGGAGGAATCAGCTCATCTTCATATGGTAACTACTCAAGTAATACAACATCTTTTGGTAGTGATGATTTTAATTCGTTTAATAAACCTGCTTCTACATATGGAGGTTATCATGATGATCCACAACCTACTTCTACTACTTATTCTAATAATCCACAACCTACTTATGGAAGACCAGGAACATATAAAGATAATGTTGTTGAACAAAAACAAATTCAAAGAGATCCTTCTCCTGTTTCACAAGTCATAAATAATCAACCTACTAATCCTCAACCAAATTTATTTGATTTTGACTCAACTCCTTCTCAACCTTCACAACAAAAACCTTTACAAACAAGCACTAATTTATTCGACATGATGGATGTACATCAACCAACCCAGCAACAACAACAACCAATTCAACAAACTTCAAATTCAGCTGACTTGTTTTGGTCAAATAAACAACCAGCCACTCAACAACAACCAACATCAAACTCTTTATTTGATTTTGGATCAACTCCTTCTCAACCCAAACAACAACCAAATACAATGGATTTATTTGCTGGACTATCAGCTCCAAGCCAACCAAGTCAACAACAAAATTCAGTAAATATGTTTGGTTCAATGAATACTCCTTCTCAACAACCAAGTACACAACAAACAAATTCTAATACATTTGATTTTGGAGATTTTTCATCAGCTCAACCACAAGAAACAAAACAAAGTGATTGGAGAGCTAATATTAAAATTGACTCTATTCAAGATACTCGAAAGCAACAACCAACTTCTCAACAAAAACAAACGCTTGGTCAATTCCTTTAATTGATTATTTTTCAAAGAATAAATTAGTTAAAAATCTGTAAATCAAATTTAAAGAAATCAATTGAAACTAAAATTACCAATGCTTCTTCTTTGAAGAAGTGTTTCTGCATACATATTGTATCTTTGAATTTCAATATCAGAGACTGATCTTCTTGCATCTCTTAAAGCAGCATTAAAGTGTTTAACTTTAATCATTGGTTTAACTTCGATTTCCATTTTTTGATCTTCTGGTTGTGCTGCCTTTTCTGCTTCAGCAACAGCTAATTCATTAATAGTGTCTCTAATAGCTTCTTTACAAGCTCTTTGAACAATCTCTGCTAAGTCAGCACCAGAGAAATTTTCAGTATGTTCAGCAATCCAGTCTAAATCAACATCTGGTGCAACAGGTGAATTTCTTAATTTAGCTTGTAGAATTGATATTCTTGATGCTTTGTCAGGTAATGGAATAAATAATAATTGGTCAAGTCGTCCTGGTCTTAATAATGCTGGGTCTAAAATATCAGGTCTATTAGTAGCTCCAATAATAAAAACTTGTTTTTTCTTTCCAACTCCATCCATTTCAGTTAATAATTGATTTAAAATTCTATCTGCAGATCCTCCAGCATCTCCAGCTCCTCCTCCTCTTGCTCTTCCAATAGAATCTAATTCATCAAAGAATAATACACATGGTGCTGCTTGTCTTGCTTTATCAAAAACATCACGAACATTAGCTTCTGATTCTCCATACCACATTGTTAGTAATTCTGGTCCTTTAATTGAAATAAAATTGGCTTTACATTGTGAAGCAACTGCTTTAGCAAGAAGTGTTTTACCACATCCTGGTGGTCCAAAGAAAAGAACTCCTTTTGATGGTTCCATTCCAAACTTTCTAAACTTGTCAGGAAATTCAACAGGATATTGAACAACTTCTTTTAATTCTCGTTTAACATCTTCAAGTCCTCCAATATCTTCCCATTTTACATTTGGTATTTCAACAACTGTTTCTCTTAATGCTGATGGTGTACATGTTTTCATCACATTTCTAAAATGTTCCATTGTAACTTTCATTCCATTTAATACTTCAACTGGAATTGAATCTGCTTCAACATCAACATGTGCCATATTTTCTCTAATACATAACATAGCAGCTTCAGTACATAATTGTGCTAAATCAGCTCCAACATATCCATGTGTTTCTTTAGCAATTTGGAGTAAATCAACATCATCTGCAATTTTCATTTTTTTAGTGTGAATATTAAGAATTTCAAGTCTTCCTGTTTCATCTGGAACTCCAATATCTATTTCTCTATCAAATCTACCAAATCTTCTTAATGCTGAATCAATAGCATTTGGTCGATTAGTAGCTGCCATAACAATAACATTTGACCTACTTTTCATACCATCCATAAGTGTTAATAATTGTGCAACAACTCTTCTCTCAACTTCTCCTTGTGCCTTATCTCTTTTTGGTGCAATAGAATCAATTTCATCAATAAAAATAAGTGCTGGTGCATTCTTTTCTGCTTCTGCAAATGCTTCTCTTAAATTACCTTCTGATTCTCCTGCCATTTTACTCATAATTTCTGGTCCATTAATTAATATTAAGAAAACTCCTGTTTCATTAGCAACAGCTCGTGCAATCATTGTTTTACCACATCCTGGTGGTCCATATAATAACACTCCTTTTGGTGGTTTAATACCAATAGCTTGGAATAATTGTGGATGTCTTAATGGTAATTCTACCATCTCTCGAATTTGTCCAAGTTGTCTTCTACACCCTCCAATGTCATCATATCCAAGATCATCTGGTCGTTCTTCATCTTCTCTTTTAATTGGTTCTCCTTCACAATGAATAATAGTGTCATTTACAACAAGTGCATATGGTGATGGGTCAATATCAACAACTTTGAATTCAACTGTTCTCATACCTCCATGGCACAAAAAATGGTCATCTTTCTTAATAGGTCTAAAAACATCACTGAAATATGGTCGGATATATGTTTCAAATAAATCTCCAGTAATTCCTTCTACAGTATCATCAATTGGTAATACATGAATTTTAATAGCATAAGGAACATTTTGTGGGGTTTCAACTCCAACTACATCACCTAACTTAACTCTTAAGTTGTATCTAGTCATACGATGAAGTCTGATCATATTTTCTGTTAATCCTTCTTCTGCCATAACAATACAAACTGTACTTTTTCTTCTTTTTCCTTTAATTAAAATACTATCACCTTCAAAGAAATTCAATTCTTCCATTCTTTGTGGATTCATATATACAATTGACATATCATCTTCTTTACTTTCTTCTACAATAAGACGGTGTTTTTTAACAATTATCTTTTTTGGTTCTTCTTCGTTCATTGGAACTTGAACTTGTTCGTCTTGAGACATAACTATTTGATTCTTTTCTTCAAAACTTCAGAACTTTTTATCTTTTCTCTTGAGGTTTTATTTTTCTTTTGTCATTTTTTTGAGGGTTTCATTAGGTTTTCTTAAAATCGAAGATTGTTAGAATAGATTCATTAAAAATAGAGTGGATAGACAAGAACTTCAAATCCTAATGAGGAAGAGTCTTAACAATAAAAACACTCCACTTGTATATCAGGATGTAAATGGAGATACTCAGATAATTACTTTAGAACAACTCAGTAAGGATGAATCAATCCACTTTGGAGATACTGTCATTTCTAGTCAACCTTCTTTTGAAGTATCTGGAGGAAGTCAAGTCTTCAAAAGTGCAAAAGAAAATGTTGAGAGTGTAGAAAGAAAAATGCAGGTTCTCTACAACTTACAACATGAAAGAGGGAAAAGTGACACAACATCAGATCAAACACAAGAAAAAGTAAAAATAAACTCTCCATTTCAACATGCAACTCTAAAACCAAAATTCAATTTCTTTGAACGAGCAGAAGAAGAAAGGAAAAGTAAGTCATCAGTTTCAACTTCTGGAAGTTCATTAAATTCTACATTACATGTTCCTACAGAAAAGCCAGCAGAAGTTATTATTAACCAACAAAGTAGAATGAAAAAAAGTATGATAGGAACAGTCAGCATAAATGAAAATACAGAACAATTATTTCATACATTAGAAATGCTTGAAGATAAAGGTTTTGCTGATAGACAAACGACTGGGAAATTGACTTCATTAAAAGAACTTGTTGAAAAGAAAACAACAAGAGATATTTCTGGGATTGAAGAAAATAACGTTGAGATAATGAATACGGTTTTGTTTGAATGGGCTGAGGTTCTTCAACAGATCATTGATACTCCAGTACAGCCAAGCTCAAAAGTTGATAAAGTAGATTTATTAATTTTCTTTACTGAGTTAAGAAGATTTTGTTTGGATATAATCAATTGGATTGATACAAATAAGTGATTTTTTGTTGGTGCTTTTTATAAAAATATTCACAAATAGAGTATTATGTTATTTCAATAACTTTTTATTTCATTATATGTATTATTTGATACATTATAACATTTATTTTTATGATATTCTCAATTCTGTTTCTTAGTGGTTGGATGTGTATATTAAATACAGTCATTCAAAAATAGTTGCAGTAAATAAAACTAGCAAAGTAAGAATATATAACCAGTCAAGACTATAATTATCAAATATAAGTTTGCTAAAAATTCCAAGACAGTAATGTATTGATATAAACATTGTTATTATAAGAATTTCAACACAAATATTTTAATTTAAATGTTATTTGTTATTATTTTCATAAGTGCAGTTAAAACAGTCATAAAGACAAAATGAGAATATGTTTTGATATATCATTAATAACAATTAATATACCATTGTAAATACTAATACAAATGATATAAAAGAGATGAAATAAGTACATTTATTAATAAGTACAAATTTATACGACAAGACTATGAGTAATAATTTATTCTTTATTACAAGAACAATTCAGAAAATATAACAAACTGATGAAAAATATTCTCAATTTATTATTAAACATATTTTTAATGTTGGTGTGTAATGATTTTTTTAAATTAGATAATGTTTCATACCATTGTTTATTATATTTATTCAATTTGTATATTCATTTTCAACATCTTAACCAATAAAAATATTTCATAACTATATAAATTTTATTCTAACAACAGTAATTTAATAAAAGAAATGAAATGTTCTAATAATTTTGTATATTTGATCTCTTTTATATTAATCACATCAATGAATAAAACAAGAATGAAATAAAACAAAATAATATAATATAATAGCAAGAATAATAATAATTATATTGATAGAAAATATAAACTTGAATAATATTGGTTTAAATGAACAAATGAATCTAATTCTTTAAAAACAATTATAAATATATTAAAATACTATTTCAATGAAATTGAAATAAAATAAGTACAAATTGTTACTTTTATTAAATTAAAATAATTATTATTCATGACTATTCATAGAGTGAATGATTTTCTTGTTATATTCTTATTATTTTAATTATAAAATAAATATGATTATTTGTTCTATTTAAAAGGTATTAAATTTATTGTTTATTTGTTTAATGAATAACTGACATTGGTTATGAATTATTCAAATTATAATTTTTTATTCAATAATCAATAGCAAATTATTATGTAACTAATATTCAAATCACTCATTGAGTGTTTATTTTATGAATATTGCAATATGTATTGTTTGTCATACTATTATTTCTTCATTTATAAATATTTTATTTAGTAAATAAACAATTTGAATGAATCAATTTTGTGATACAATAAAATTAAAATAATAATGATTCAACAAATTTATAAATAAATTCATTCAATTCTTGATTCACTGTATTAACATTTCCATCATTTGATTATTC
>NW_001914891.1:77609-96438 GCF_000208925.1 Entamoeba histolytica HM-1:IMSS | reverse complement strand
AATTTAAATAGAATGAATAATTAATTAATGTAAGAAATATGAATGTTAAATATTATTCATTGAAATATTATTTATTTATCATTATTCATATTTTATTTTATTTAAATTGAATTATTCTCATTAATATTCACTTCATTAATTTATTAATACTGATTATTACTTAATTTGAAAATACAACAAAGAATCATTCTTTTATATTTGTTTCTTTTCTTTATTTATTATTTTATTATGCCAAAGTTATAGATGCATTACAGGAGACACCACAAAAATATAGAAAAACAAATAATCAAAGAAGAAGAAATTCATATCAACCAAGAAATATAAATGATAGAAGAATGAGTGAAAATAGGTATTATCTGTATGGAAAGATATACATGAATAATCACAATAATCATTACAATAATAATTATAACCATAACTATCACAACATAGATGATATAAATTATTTCACTCATCACTTCATTCATAATCATCGTCATAAACACTTTAATAATAATTTAAATACAAATAAACAATATCAATATAATAGAAATAAATCCCATAATAACACACAAAGAAGATAGAAACAATATCAAAATAAGAAACAAAATAGAAATCAAAGAAAAGAAATGATTGAAATACAAAACCAAGAATATTGGAAAAAACTCTTTGAAGAAGAAATTAAAATACTTACACCACAAGAAGTAGAAGAAATTAAAAATACCAAGATTAAAGAATATACATCATCAACAATATGGAGAGATGGTATTTTCTTGCACGAGAAAAAAAAAAACAAAAACAATCAGAAAGGAAGAAGAGACTATTAGTATGACAATGGAAGAAGACAATAATCAGTACAACCCAAATGAGATTAATGATAATAGAATATACAATAACTATGTAATGAGTATTGAAAGTGAAGAAGACGATAAAGAATTTAATAAAAATAAAGAAGAATAATAATGAAGAGGAAGAAGAAAACAATGAAAATGAGAAAAAAGTAGAAGAAATAAAAAAGAGTAGAAGAATTAAAAAAGAAAGAAGAAATGAAAAAGGAATTGCAAATAAAAGACCAAACCATTAAGAAACTAACTAAGGATATTATGGCATTAAAGAAGAAGCATGAGAATGAGATAAGCACAAAAACAACGGGTGTGATAAAAATATTTAAATTCAATGCTGAATCTGAAAGGAAAATGTTTGAAGTAAATAATTTAACACAACAATTATTATTGAAAGATAAATTATCTAAATTAGAAAATAAAAATACACAGGAAGAAAAGAAGAAAGATGAGGTAACTTACAATATAACAGACTCATCAGAATCACAGATTGTGAATGACCTCTCCCCCAATGTGGTAGTAGTTGATGAAATATCATCAAGTGAAGATGATCTTCCAAAAAAAGAAAGTTAATGCAGAAATCAATTGAAGAAATGGATATTCAGCATAAGAATATCCCCACATTAGAATTAGATAATCAAAAAAACGGGGGAAGCAAACAGACAGAGAAGAAGAAATTTTAACACTTTATAAATGTTTTGCTTTGAAATTATTTGAAAGAAAATTAAGATGTCAACATAAAGAAGAAATAATAGAAAGACTAATACAAGAATTTGGAATTAAAGCAAATGATATTAATGAATATAAAGAAATAATAAAGAAGACATTTAAAATAAAGAATGAAATTAAAAGAGAAATAAACAGAATAATGGAGGAAGAAATAATAAAACATCAATGTCAAGATAAAGAATTAAAAGAAATAATAACTAGAATGAACAAGAATAAGAAAGAAGAAATAGAAGAAGAGGAGGTAATAAAAATAATTAAAGAAGAAGAAATGAAAGAACAAGAAGATGTACAATTTATTAACTATTATTACAATAAGAAGAAAATACATCAAATAATTAATATTATTAATAAAAATGAAATAATAATCAATACATTAGATGATTATTACCATTATATTAAATCAGTATCTTCCACTATTAACATAATTAATAAAAATAAACAAGAAAGAAGTGGAAAGAAAAGTATAGAAAGAATATTACAATCAAAATATGTGGATTAAGAGATTTACTTAATAATAAACAATATATGAAATTAAAAAGAATATTACATATTAAGAAAAATGATATATATCATATTAAAATAAAAACAAAAACAAATAAACTATTATAAATACCTCCGAAAGATGAAAAGAATAGAAATAGAAATAAGAAAGAATAATTGGAAAAGAATAAGATGGAAATATAAAATGATGAAATACGGAAAAAGGCAATATCTAAATAAATCTAAAGAAGATGAATATCCAGATAATATCTCCACTATTAATTTCTGGAAATGAATCTATGAAACTAACACTATTATAGATTTGTCTAAATATTAATTTATATGAAATATTAATAGAAAACAGAATTAATGATAGAATATCAATAATCACTCCAAATGAACTAGATTGTTACATTAAATTTATTGATAATTTGAAAGTAAAATGATGTTGATAAAATACAAGGATTTTTGATTAAATATTTAGAACAACCAATGAAATATTTATTAAAATTATTTAATGAATGGTTAAACAATCCTAATGAAATACCTCTCCATTTTATTCAAGGAAGAACAATACTAATATATAAAAATGAGATAAATTAGACCCACAGAATTACAGACAAATAACTTGTTTAACTTGTCTGTTAAAAGTATATACATCAATATTAAAGATGAAAATAGAAAGCCAATTGATGTTAAATCCAATTGAAAAACAATTATCATTAAATCAAATTGGATGTAAAAAATATACATACGCATCAAAAGAAGGATTATTATACAACACTATAATCCAGCAATTATTATTAAAGGCTAAATGGAAGTGGGTAGAAACATATTATGACGTCTCCAAAGCATATGATAGTATTAACCACCAATGGATTAAACAATGCTTAATATATTTTAATATCCCACTTGTAGTAATTAATAGTATATTATATATATTAAATAATACATGTCTTAATTTATATTATAATCAAGAAAGTGTGGGTATAATTAATTTAGAAAGAGGAATAATACAAGGTGATAATTTATCTCCACTTTTATTTGTATTATCTATTGACATATTATCTAAACAATTAGATAAACAAATTAACAAATTAAATATCAAAATGAATGGAGAAGAAAAACAAGTCAAGTTAAACCACATATTGTATATGGACGATTTAAAGATAATGACTAATAGCCTCGATGAAATGGAAAAAGCCCACAAATTAACTAAATAAATATTTAATGCAATAGGATATTAAAAATTAATGTAGAAAAGAGTGGGATAATGACTAATATTAATAGTCAAATAAATGGTGAATTAGCTGAACTACCATGAGTAATTAATGACAATCATTATAAATATCTTGGTATTGAAATATGAGATAAAATAAATATTAATAAATATTGTACAAGAATATTAAATGATGTATCTTCTATTTTATCATCATTAAACACTATGAAATATAGCATTCTCAATACAATAAGAAAGATTAATAGTGATATAATCTCCAAATTAAGATATGGATTTTGTATTGTCCCATGGAAACTAGGAGAATTGGAGAAGATAAATAAACAAATCAGAAATTCATTGATACAACTCCAATTATATAGTAGAAACATCCCAAAGGTAGATTATATGTTAAAATAAATGAATTGGGAATAGGATTAATGTCAGCAAGAGATGAATGTGGTAAAGAATTAATAAGAATATATTTAAAACAAAAATATTAAACACAGGAATAGGAGAAATGATAGAATCAATAAAAGAAAATCCAAATTGAATAATTAAAAGAATGAAGAAAGCATTTGGTAAGAATATTAATTTTAATGAATTAATGAATGTAATAGAATTAAATAAAAGAAAACATGATGTAAAGGAAGTAATTGAATGGGTAAATAATGAATTAAATGATAGATATTTAAAAGAAAGAAAAGAAATGTGGTGAATATATAAGATGTGCAAATGGCACTTTCAATCATAAGAAATTAACAATAATAACATGGAAGTCATTAAACATAAAAAGAAATGCATTCCTCCAAATAGTAAAGATGCAAGAAGGAGTAATTATGACAGGAAGTATTAAATCAAAATTACTCCAAAATGATGTTTTAAAATATTGTAAACATTGCCCTAACACAATTGCATCTATTAATCATATATTGTTAGTATGTAATGAAGAAGAATCAAATATTAAAACATGATTATGTTTGTAAACAAATATATAAACACATATTAATTACATATTTTAATGAATTTGATGCAATTGATTTTAATAATCCTCCTAAATGTATTAATAATGATGAAATGGTTATAACTTACAATAAAGATTTATTGATTAGTGACAATTCATTCCATGGTAGAAGACCAGATATATATTATCAAAATATTACAGAAAAGAAATGATATATTATAGATGTTGCTATATGTCAAGATAATAATTTAGAATTAAATTATATTCATAAAATAAATAAATACAAAGATTTACAAGAGAAATTAAGAAACAATAGAGAATTAATATATGTAGAAATAATACTTGTAATATTATCAATAAATGGATTAATACACAAAGAGTCTATAAGAAGATTAAAATCACTAAAATTACAATTAGAATTCCCCAAAATCCTACGAACAATAATTATCAAAAATATGAAAGACTTAATGTTTTAAACAAACAATTCTGGCAACACACTAGAAGAAGAACAATCTAATGCAAGCATGTTAGAAATGAACTCTATTACACCAATAGAGCATATTGAAGAAAGTGAAGCAATCACTTCTCAATATTCATAATATTCAATAGTGGATATATTTATGAATTGCCTTTTTTTTATTTTATATGTATATTCGATGTTGTGTGTTAAAAATAGTTGTTAAAGAAATAAAACGAATCAAAGTCAATTTTTGTAAAATATTAATTTTTGATTCACTTGAGTTTATTTCTTTAGAATGTGTTTTATAATTATTTCTTTAATTATTCCTCTTGTTCTTTCTATTTATAAGTTCTAATAAAATCAAATATTTAAATGTTGATTTATTTGAATATCATTTGTTTTTATTATTCAATTATCTATCTACCTTAACATTATATTTTTAATTATTCATTTCATTCTTTATTGTTGTTATTATCTTATTTATTATTTATTAATTTATTCTTCACTTATAAATTATTATTTGATACTGTAGATTTATCACATTCATTTATTAATGAATTATTTCTATTTCTTCTTACTCTCTGATTTCTATTTTTCTCTTTTACGATTATTACTACTCTTTATATTGTAATTGTATTATATTCTGCGTTTTTAGTCAACATTATTTGAATTCTTATTTCCTTCTTCATTAATATTTCATTCATTCTCTTTTTATATAAACACAAACACACTCTTTGAACATCTCATTTCAATAATTATATCACTTATTCATTCATGAATAAATCAACAGATAACAATTTATTAAGTAGTGTTATAATAATAAAGTAATTTTACTTATCTCTATTTATTAAATATTTATAAAATGATAAATAAATGTCTGATATAATAAACCAATAATTGTACACAGATAATGATTGTTTAAATAAACTCTTTTAAATATTTCTTATCTTTCAAATTTAATTTTAAAATAGAAGTTATATTATAATTAATAGAATTTATGATAATTTCTAGTTCAAAGTCTAAACAGATTTATTTGTTTTAAAAAAACTTTTTTTTATTTTATTATTCATAAAAACTTTAAAATTATTAAATGGAAAATAAAATAATTCAAACATCCACACTTTCAATAGAAAAAATAAGAACAGCTATTACTAAAGAATTTAAAACGTGTCAAGATGTTGTAGAATTTTTCATTAACCAAGAGGAAGAAAGGACAAACAAAAAGATAAACAAAGGTGTTGGTGATGGCTATGAAATTGCTCTAAAATCTTTCTATAACAAAGTACATTCACTAGGTGTTACAAAAAAGTCTTTTGAAGAATATTTTCAATGGTTTATTGGTGGATTAAAAAATGCAATGAACAAATTAATCAATAACAACGATGGGAACTTAGAAAAGAATCAATCAACTATTTATATTCCAATTTCAAAGTCTGGAACACCTTCAACAATTCAAATAAAAAGATGGGAAATATTTGGAATATTAGCTTGTTCGTTCTTTAATGTTCAATGGGATAAGAAAGTAGAACGTATTGGAAATCTTTCTTTTGTGTACATTTCTACGAATAGTCGTATTTCAATTCAAAGACTTATTTGTATCTTTGCTTATTTCCATGTGATGATTGAAATGGATGAAAAAACACTTCAAGAAATTGTTACATATGAACGAGTTATTCAAAAAAAACCATATGATTGGGAACACAATGAAACCCCAATTAAAACATATCCTTTTGTTAGTGGGGGTTTAGAAATGTCTGAAATGAATGTCCATGTTGACTTTGCTAATAAATATCTACAAATACATAAAATTGTACCAAGTATAACTCAAGAAGAATTACTTTTTAGTGTTAGACCTGAATGTTTAATTTCATTAATATTATTTGAAGTATTATTAGATAATGAAGCAGTACTTATAAAAAACACACTTCATATTAGTTTGAGTGAAGGATATCAACAAACATTTAAATGGATAGGTTTTTGTAAAAATCAAATATTAAAACAACCAAATATAATTCTAGCCATTGACTCAGTAATTAATAGTTGTTTTGGAAAAGAAAATATTGACAGGGATTTAAATAAATGTATGATTGGGTTTCAATGTGCTGGTAATAAAATTGCCACAGGTCAATGGGGATGTGGTTCATTTGGTAATGACCAATTATTAAAAATGGCACAACAGTATATGGTTCTTTCAACTTTAGGTTTGGAAGCTTCAATACATTGGATGAATTTTAGTCGATATAATGAATTAAATGATTATATGGAGATTTGTAAAAGCAAAAAAATGACAGTCAAAGATATTTACTATATTCTTTGTTCATTTGATGGTGATAAGAATACATTTGTTGATTATTTTAAACAACAAGTTCAATCTTTTCATAAATAATTCATAATTGAATTAGATTTTTATTATGCTGTCAAAAAGAATTTCAACAAAAACTTTCAAACAAAACTTCAACAAAAAATGTTATCTTAAAATTAAAGAAATTTATACAAAAAAAATCAGTTATAAATTTGATTTAAAACTAAGCATGTGGAAACATTGGTTGACATTGTTGATGAGGTGGTTGTGCATTAGCTTGTCCTGGATCTAATGGCGGTTGTTGGACTTGTCTTATTCTTTGCCTACACCTTTCACACCCATCAGCTATTTCAATTAATTGACAATTAATTCGTAGAACATCATCATATTGTTTTTTTAATTCATCTAATTGTTGTTGAAGGTTGACAAAAGCTTCTTTACTTTTCTGTCTACTTTTACGAGCACTTTCTTTATTTTTTAGTTTTCTTTTAATTTTATTTAATGTAGCCTTTTCAGTTTTAGTTATTGTCCTTCGATCTTTAAGTTCATTTACATAATCTTCAAATTCTTCAACTGTCATTGAAGCTAAATCCTCTTCTGAAAGTAGTTTTTCATATGTAATGTTTTGAAATTTTCTCTTTCTACGATGTAAAGGAGTATAAGCTTGATCAGTAAATTGAGGTTGAGATGTATTAGGAAATTGAGGTTGTTGTGGTGTTGGAGGAAATTGAACCACTTGAGGAATATAAGGTGAAAAAGACTGATACGTAGGGTATTGAGACGTTCCTGCTGAAAAAGAATTTTCTTGTCTTATAGGATTTGGAGAAGAATAACCAGAATAAACAGAGTCTTCAGGAGAACCAGATGTTGCCTCTTGTTGTTGATGACTTCGGTCCATTTTCCTGTGATTTTTAAGATTTAAAAAAATTTTAAGATTATTATTGTTATAATTAATAATTCTATTTAACCATCACATTTGTTTCTTCTCTATCAAGTATTACCTTTCATATTTTCATTTCTTCTTACACTACAAGTATCTATATTTTTATTGTATAGTCTATCATTATTAAGTTCATCTCATACTCATCAACAGCTGAACTACACGTTTGCATCACGCGTCTACTCACGTGTTAATAAAAATGACATATATAACAATATAGTACTTAATTAATTTGAATAATATCGTAAAGTTGTTGTAATTTAATAACTATTTCATTAATGCTCAAACGTTCTTTTGGATTTTGTACCCAAGATTGTTCAATTAATTCAAAACACTCTGGACTAACATTTTCTGGACAATCTAACCTATTTCCATCAGCAACAAAATTAGCTATTGACCATGGATATTTAAAGAGAGAACCTTGATAAGGAGCATTCCACATAAGTATATGAAGCATAGTAACAGCAAATGAATATACATCTGCAGGCATTTTGTATTTATCTTTTTTTAATATTTCTGGTGCCATATAAACAGGTGTTCCAATTCCTTTTGTGAATGTCATATTTGTCATTAACATGTTAATATTTCTAGAACTACCAAAGTCAGTCAACTTACCATTAATCTCAACATTTTTTTCTAATGAAATAGCTAAAATATTATCAGGTTTAATATCACGATGTAATATTCCATTTGAATGAAGATACTCAATTCCTTTAGCAGCATCTAAACAGAATTTAATTTTCAATTTTTCATCAAGTGGATTGTTTTTCATTCTTTTTTCAATTAAATCAGACAATGAACCATATTCTGCAAATTCAGTTACAAAACATAATTTATTTGGAATCATTACAGCACCATAAAAATGAACAATATATTCATTTCTAAACTTTTCTAACATTGATACTTCATCTTTAAATTCATTAATCATATTTTCTAATACCTGTAATTTTTTTAACTTTTTAATTGCTACTTTGTTCCCTTTAAAGTATCCAAGAAAAACAACTCCAAATGACCCTTCACCTATTATTCGTTCTTCAACAATATCACTAGGACTCAACCGACAACTGACTTCAGTCATACAATCAATTGAAATAGTTACTGTGTATCGTTTACCAGTTGATAAATTATCAATAAGTATTTTAAAAATACCAATAAGATGAACAGAACAATGAGGATTTATAAAAACTTCAAGTTCACATCCTTCCTTTTTTTTTCAAAATGATTTGAAGTGGATTTGTTCTTATTGAATAGTTTTCATTTAAATTATCTTCTTTAAGAAGTGATATTTGAGTTGTGTGTTTTGATCTATTGGCTATACAAAGCAATTCTCTAGTCTCTTTATTAACAGGAATTTCTGTTGTTTTTGTGTCAAATGTTAGTACCTTCTTATTCACTAAAATAGGACATTTCTCATTTAATTCAATCCAATGAATATTTGAGTATTTAATTTCAAAATGAGTACATGTTTTTCTTGTTTTATTTTGGAGATTCTTTTTATTAATATATAATAATATTTTATACAACCCAAAGACAACTAATATAAATACTGTTGTAATAATAAAAATTAATAATATCACAATAACTAATATAACCCACCAAACAGGATGTTTTTCACAAGATAATCCATCATTACTTGGGGTATACCAAAAAGTGCATGAAAAACAAACAGAATGAGCTGCTTCTATACATCCTTTTACTTGATTATAAGGTACACAATGACTTTCATTTGTTAAAATATAATTATGTTTACAACCTTTACATCGTTTGTTAATTTGATTACATTCAGTACAATGTTCATCCACTTCAGAACATAAATGACATGTAAAATTTTCTAAATAATAACCTGATTCACAAAGAGAACATCCTTTATTAGTAATTTCTTCACAATGAGTTAATTCAGATATTGGAGAACATCCATAAGTAATATTTTATAAAAATTTTTAATACATTCAGAACATTCATTTTTCTTAATACATGTTTTACAATTATCTATACATGCTCGACATAATATTCCATCTCTGTAATATCCATCTTCACATTTTAAACATTTATCGTTAGAATGTGGAATTGTTTGTTTACAATTTTCAATACTTTTAATAATACTAATACATGAATTTTCTTGAAGACTAAATCCTTCATTACATTCATAACATATATCAGCAGATTTAACACATTTTTTACAAGGATAATAACATGCATCACAACTCCCATTCTTATTTAAAAAATAACCATCAGAACAAATGGCACATCTTCCTTTATTAAATTCTTTACAATTTTCTATTGTTGGTGTTGATTGACATATTCCATCATCAAAAGTTGAGTCTAATTTTAAATATGTTGAATCATCACATAACGAACATTTTCCATTTACTGTACATAAACTACAATTACTTCCACATGAAACACAATTAGACCCATCAAAATATTTATCAAATTCTGTACAAACAATACACTTACTATTAACACTTGTTTTACAACCAACAGACTCTATTGGTTGACAACTCTTTCCATTTACAATTACTTTTCCTTCAGGACATTCTAAACATTGAATAGTTTCTGTTTTATCATTATATAAACATTTGGAACAATCATTTTCACAAGAAACACAAGACCCCTCCTTAAGATAAAATCCATCTTGACAATCAATAACTTGTTTATTTGTAATTTGGTTTGTTGATTGTTTTAATTCACATTGGTCATTATTTTTTATATAACTATTATTTATACTACAATGAATACATACATCTGAAGAAGAACATGTATCACATCCATTTGGACAATTAACAGAACATTTTTCCATTGAAGGTTCTTGAGTTTTACCAGGAGGACAAACTAAACATATTCCATTATTCATATATTTACAATTACTTGTTTCAATACATTTTGTTCCACTTACAATATAATTGTCAAAACATAAAAAACATTTTTCAGAATTGCAAATCTTACAATTTGATGTACATTCATTACAAGAATTTCCAGTAGAAAAAAAACCTTCTTCACAACGTTCACATAATCCATTCTTAATATATAACTCACAATGTTCTATTGTTATTATAGGGTCAGTACACTCTCCATCTTCTTTTGTTAAATATCTACATATTTTACATTCAGAATTTGTATTTGATAATAACCCAGTTTTACACAATCCATATGAACTTACAACTGCATTATTTGTTAAAATAGTTATACCTAATGAGTTGTCAACAAATAAAAGTAATGGAGAAAGAGAAGTTACAATAATTGAAGATGAATTTCCAATTGACTCTACAAGAACAGAATTAAGAGTACCATCAATAATAAAAGAGGTATAAGATTTTATTAATAAATCATGATATGAAACATAAAGAGTAGCTTGTCTTAAAAGGGTAATCAAATTATATCTTTCATCAGACTCAAATGAGTACGAATTTACTGAATCAATAATCAGATAAGTTGACACTATTGAGTTGGAATGACCTGGACATGAATAATCATGCAAACCATTTTCATCTAAATAAGAATTATCAGGTTGAGGATTACATACTTTATTTGTTAATCCAATTACAGAACAAATTAAGTCATTTCCTGTTCCAATTACAATAGCTTGTTTATCACAAATAAAATTTATATTATTAGAAGAGGGTAGATTAATTTTACGATACTTATTTAAAATAAAATTAATTGATATTGAATTTGGAATAGAAGGAATTCTCATAATATTTAATGGAGTTGTTGAATGATCTATTGTTATAAACATTAAGTTAGGATCTGTCAATGGATTGACAATAGACTCAATATCAATTGTAGAAACAAAGATTGAAATAATAATTGGATTCATTACATTTATACTTCCAAAAATTAAATCTCCTTTATTTATTTCAATTTGTTTAACATCCACATTTAACCTACTTGTTGTTTGAATCAATGTTGAAATAAAAATATTACTATCTGATTTTAATGTACTTGTTCCTAATATTTGAAGTTCTTTGATTGAAGCATAATTTATTGTTTTAAGTTGACTATTTTGATTTAAAATCGTTTTAGATTGAGAAATAACATTCGTAGAATCATCAAATAATAATGACCCATAAATATTTATTGTTTCAATTAAAATATTGGTATTTATTGGTGATGATATTGTGACTGTACTCTGTTTCTCAACAATAAGGTTAGTGACTATTAACTTTCCATCCTCAGAAATACTAATTATAGAATTTCCTGAAATAGTTAATATATTGCATTGAAGTATTCCATTTATTGTTATAGATTGTTCAATAGAACATGACTCACTTGTGATTGAACCTTTAATAAGACTATTTTGATATTTTATCACAGTTGAATTCCAATAAACATTTTCTTTATCATAAATACTATTATTTAATATTAAATTAAGTGCATTTGAGTAAATTTTACTGACTATTTCACAATCACTCAGGTCATATTGGTCATTAGAATAAATACACTGACAATCTATTGTTGATGTATCTTTAACATACCTTGTAAAATTTCCATTGTTACACCCAACTCGAATTGTGTTTGGTATTCCACTTGACTTAAAATACCCAATAAATAAAACTGAATCAGTACTAATTTGACTAACATCAATATCAATTGCATCCCATTCTCCAAATACATGAGTCATATTAAAATTTACAGTTGGAATAATTAATTTATTGAAATAAACATCATTACTAATAATAATTCTTTTGTTTGGTAATGTAGTTGTTCCAGTTAAATTAATAAGTTGATTATTTTCTATTGTTAAAGGAAGTGTTCTAGATTCAAATATAAATGAATTCCATTGATACCCTTTAGTAGAGTCAAGTTTAATAATTGTTTGGTTTGCAAAAATAGTTAAGTCATATAAACTACTATTATATATACAATCAGGAAAAACCATTCCAAAGTTAATAACTGATGCTGTTGATGTTGTACTTGGAATATAACATCTACAATCATTTTTTATTGAAAGAGTTTCATTTTTACACATTACATATCTTTTTAAATTAGGCTTTGAACAAACTTCATAAAAAGTACAACCACTTTGTGCATCATAAACATTTACATTACCATTTGTGTTGAAAGCATAACTACACCCACTTTGAATATTTCTCTTATTAACATATAACTCTCTCATAACAGTTGTTGTTGATATTATTTGAAGATTAAGATATGGTCTATTAGTATAGCTTTGGTATCTGATATAAAAACGATCATATCCATTTCCAATTATTACTGCTGGTGTGTTATAAACATAAATATTATTATTAATTCCACTCACAGGAATAGAACTTCGTTTAAATATACCAACAAACCCTTCTTTAATATTTCTCAAATAAATAGAGAAATGTTTATCAGGTTGAGAAGGGTACATCCATACAGTTTGAATTTCAGTTCCTAAAACAAAATCAACAGCTTTTTCAGCTTCATTACTCCCTGGATAAATTTTATAATAAGTTTTATTTTCTCCACAACATCCTGAATTAAACTGAAACCAATCAATCTTATTATCATAATACTGTGTGAAACCAATAAACTTTCCACAATTGGTAGATATTCCCCATCGAATTTCATTATCATTGCTAACATACCAACAACTTCCATGAACAAAAGAAAGAATAATACTAATGAAAATAATAAAAAACGTCATGGCATTTAAGTGATTATTAAGAATTCCATTTCTTTGTTTATTTTTTCTTTCTAAAAAGTAATGAATTTTCTGGTTAAACTTTTCACCTTTCTTTTTATGAAAAAAAAAGACTATTAATACAATTCTCTTTTTCTCTTTCTTTATTTTAAAAAGAGAAAACAAAATAATAAAATTGGAATTATTCTATTAAAGAAATAACTAATGGATGATTAAATAATTCCTCAAATGTCATTCGTTCTTGTTCTTTAAATTCTAACATTCTTTTAATCAGCTCTATTTTTGAATGAAATTGTTCATTTGAAAGAATAGATTTAGGAAATGAAAGTGTTTTATTTGTTGAGTATGAAGCTTTTACTTCATCTGCAGTTTGTCCAAATGGAAGTTTATTTGTAAGAATCCTATAGAAACAAACTCCCAATGGATAGATGTCATGATTAATTGACAGTGGTAATCTATGACTTGAATTAAAGTCTTTTGATTTACCTCTAATTAAAATAGATTCATTAGAAAATGAACGACAATTTCCAAAATCAGATAATACAAGTCTTGGTTTTGTAACAGAACAATCAACCATAAAATTTTCTGGTTTAATATCACCATGGATAAACTCTTTTTGAGTTTGAAGATATTTTATGGAAATAATCATTTCATTAATGAAATGATTCATTTCCTCATTTGAGAGACTTTGTTTTAATTGTTTTCTTTTGTTTAAGTATTGATCAAAATTATCATTTTCATAATAATCAAGTAATAAATATAATGACTTTTGTGCCTTCTGTTTGAGGTGTTGAAGCTGAGAAGAAATAGAATACCAAGATGATGCAATTCCATAACATTTAATAATACGTTGATTATTACATTGTTTTAATACAATAAATTCTTTTTCAATTTCAACTTTCTTTGAACAGTCTGTTTGTTTTAAAGCATAAAATTTTCCATTGTATCTTATTTTTATAATAGTCCCATAAGCTCCATTTCCAACAATATTTAATGGAATGCATTTTCTTAAATCAAATGAATCAAATTGATTTTCTTGTAATGCTTGCTGAATAATTTTTAATTGTTTTATTTCTCTTAATTGTTTTATCTTAATAAAATTAATGATGTCAGTAAACTGTGTTGATTTAAATATTTTAATAATATCAATAACACTTTCTTGTATTTTTCTTTCATTTAAAATACCATTTAAAAAACTAATAGGAGTTACTTTAAACGTTGGCCTAAAATCATTTGCTTCTGAACAAACAAAAATCTCATTTAGTTCAAGATTAACTTTTAATTTCATTTGTTCTATATTATTACACATATTAATAAAACATGCTATATGACTACGTTCTTCATCTTCTTTTATTTGGACATTTTTTAAATATTCTTCACAACTTATTGATTGACAATTTTCACAAACAATCCAAATTTCCTTTGACCCATTAAAAATCCCACTAATAACATTTTTTACTGGAAGAAACCATCTGTAGAAATTCTCCCAATTTTTCATTTGACTCACTAAACAAACCATTTTATTTTGAATATCTTGTGAATACTTTTGAATATTATATCTTATAAGTACACTATCTCTTCCATCTGTTTTTGTTACCCAAACCAGTTGACATGAAATGGTATGGTCTTCATTAGAATAGAATAAATGAGGATCAACATAAGCAAATTGTTCAGTCAAGTTTAATTCAACATGTTGCATACCAAACCACAAAACAAGATTTAATCTTATTTAATCACATTTTATTTTTTATCTTAAAAAAAATTTAACAAAAAAACTTTTATTTTAACGAAGTTGATTAATTTGTATGGATCAATTAAACATAGAAGCAACAACTCTCTTTGGAATTGGTTTTTCTTCATCAGAAACAGCATCAAATAATGTAAAGTTACGTTCTAAGTTTTCATTTACTTTCATAATAGAAGCAATATTACCACAACGTGAACAATAATTTGGTGCGGACCACACTGTGACCAATTTATTTTCAAATTGATATTTATATCCTTCCATAACTAATTGGTGTGCACGAGCAATCAATTGTATATTGTTAATTTGACAAAAGTCATCAACTGGTTTCTTTCCAAAAAGATACCCAGCTCCTCTTGAACTTACTCTCATTCCTTTTTCATTCTCTTCAGGATCAGACCACATTAAGTCACAGAAAGATCCCTCATGTGGGACTTCTTCATTACGATCAATACAATATCTAATTTGATCTATTGTTCTTAATGTAGGTGAAAGTCCTCCATGGACACAATAAATAGAATTATCAATAACAGCAGCAACACTAAAATAATCAAATACATCCATGAAAATAGTCCAAGCAGCAGGATTGCCATACTTTTGAATGCACTCATCATAAAATCCATAGTCTTGAGTAATCATTCGTGTTTCGTGATTACCTCTCAACAAATGAATTCTATCTGGATATTTTACTTTATGTAATAATAAAAATGTAATAGTTTCTATTGAATATATTCCTCTATCAACATAATCCCCCATAAACAAATATTGAACATCTGGAATATTTCCTCCAATTTCGAAAAGTCGTAATAAGTCATAGAATTGACCATGAATATCTCCACATACTGTTACAGGTGTTTTAATTTCAAGAACATTTGACTCTAATGCCATAATTGCTTTTACTGTAAAACATAATTCTAATAAATCGTGTTCACTTAGAATATCACCACCTTTCACTTGTTCTATACACTTATCAATATCCATTCTTTTTTATTGCTCCTTTTATAAAGTTCTTTTTAAGTTCTTCTTTTTCACTTTTTGAATTTTTAGTGTTTTTTTAAAAAACGAAAAAACTAACAAATAGAATTTTGTCAAGAATAACAAAAATCAATCAATGTAATTTCACAATGGATATTCCATTCACAGCATTTTCTGTTTTATTCCAATCACCTAGTCTATACCTCTTTCCTATTGCACAAACTATGGCTGAATGGTCTTTTGTAACATCAATAGAATTAACACATCCCCCAACATTAACCTCACCCAGAAGTTCTAATGAAAGTGTTTCTGAGGATTTAAATGAAGTGGGCATGTTTATTTTCCACATTTTTACTATTCCTTCTACTCCTCCACTGAAGATAACATCACTATATTGAATAGCACATAATGCTGTGACTTGTTTATGTGCTGCTTCTAATATATATTTTGGTGTTTTCTTTGATACTATGTAAACTGACAATGTTCCATCAAAAGATCCAGCAATATATGTTGTTTCATTTAGTAAACTTACACATTCAATTTCATTATAAGCATTATAAATTAATTGAGACTCTTCTGCTACTTTAAAGATTCTTATAGATTTATCAGAAGAACCAGTAACACAACGCTCTTTAGATAATGCATCAATACAATTAATATTTGATCTATGTCCATACAATGTATCCATTAAACTAATATTTTCAATATTCCATACTTTAACACTTCTATCATAACTACAACTATATAATTCATATGTTCCATCTCTAAAAACACATGAAGTAACAATATCTTGGTGACCTTTAAGTGTTCCAAGTAACTGATATTAGAAGAGTCATAAATAAGGATATGATGATTTTTAGTTGTAGCTACAATATATTTATTATCATGACTAATTGCTAATGATAAAATTTCAGGTCTTATTTTTGTTTTATCAATACAAGGAACAGTAAGTTCTCCACAATATTGATTAGTAATTATATCATAAATCATTATTTTACCATTTAATGATGCTACATACACTTTATTTTGATCATTTTTATTTATTTTAACAGCTGTACATGCTTTATTTAAATGTCTTGTTGTTTTAGTTATAACTGTAGAACTTAAATGAAGATCATCTGAAAGTGATGTTTGTTTTTTGCTTTGATCAATTGATTCATTAAATAATGTTTCTAATACACTTTTAGGTTTTGTTTCTTCATCAGTAACTCCAACCATTAATCGTTCATGTTCTTTTTTAATATCTTCAATATGTTTTTGAGCCATAGTAAGTCGTTGTTTATCAGTGTCTTCATTACTATGATTATATTTAAACTCAGTTTGAATACGTTCAACTCTTTTTTGTGGTTTAGGTTTTTCAGTTGCCAATCGTTGTTTGAATGGTACAAGAAAAGGGTCACTCATGAATGTTCAAACTCTTGGTATTAACAGTTCGTTGCAAATAAACTATCGTTGTTTTTCATTATTTTTGTTATTTCTTTTTAAAAAACCCTAATTTTAATTTCTGTTATTTAAAACATAAATAAATTATCAACGTGGCGTTGTGTTGTAAAACAAAAAGAATGAAAATGCACCACGTCAGACTTTGAAATAAAAGATATGAAGATGATAGAAATATCATTTGATGGATAAAGAAACTGAAAAGAAGTGTGAATGCAATGGTGAACATTGTGGATGTGAAAGTGGACATTGTGGATGTAGTGATGAACATTGTGGGTGTGAAGGTGGACATGATGAAGAACCAATGGAAGAAGAAGTCAAAGAAAGTTTTCCAAAGACAGTTGAAGTAGAAGGAACTGGATATGAGAAACCAACTGATGATTGTTTGTGCACAGTTGATTATACAATGTTAGATGGTGATAGAGTTATTGAAGAGAAAAAAGACTTTAAATTTAAAGTTGGAGATATGCCAGTGATTTGTGAAGGATTTGAAAAAGGTATTGAGTCAATGAAATTAAATGAAAAGTGTACATTTACTCTTAAACCAGAAGATGCATTTGGAAGTTGTGGAGATAAAGAAAGAAGTATTGAGCCAAATAAAGAAATTACATTTAAAGTTACACTTAAAGGAATGGAACCTGTTCCAACACCATTTACAATTGCACCAGAAAATATAGTTAAACATGCAGAAGAAAAGAAGGCACAAGGAAATGAAATGGTCAAAAGAAAATTACAAAAGAGAGCATTAAGATGTTATTTAAGAGCACTTGATTATCTTGATAATGATTATAGAATTCCTGAAGATCAAAAAGAAGCAGCTAAGAAGATTCAAACAATATTATTTGGTAATATTTCAGCAATGCATCTTCATTTTAAAGAATATGATCAAGTCATTGAATATACAGATAAAGTTCTTGCTGTCGATGCAGAAAACTTAAAGGCATTATTAAGAAGAGGAAAGGCTTATTTAGAAAAAGGACAAGTAGAAAAAGCTGAAAGTGATTTTAATAAAGTTCTTTCTATTGATCCAAATAATAAAGAAGTTAAATATGAAATGAATGGAATTAAAAGAAAGAGAATGGAAGAGGAAAAGAATGATAAAAGAAGATATGCCAAAATGTTTAGTGCATTA
>NW_001914891.1:26566-77509 GCF_000208925.1 Entamoeba histolytica HM-1:IMSS | reverse complement strand
GGAAAGAATGTTTATTTCTTCTTTGTGTATCCTTTAAAGGTTTTATTGGAGTAAGTGGTAGAATTTGTAAGGTTTTCTTTTTCGGAGGTTGAATAGGTGACAATACTTGTTGTGAGTGTTTTTGAGGTGGTTGGATTTGTTGTGGTTGTTTTTGAGGTGGTTTAGAATTGGTATATGAAAAATAAACAGAAGACATCGGTCCTAATACCTTACTTTCATTCAAATAGTCTTTAGTTTGTTTTGCTTCTTCTGTTGTTTGGTATGTAGAAAGTATGTACCATGAAGATGAGTCAGAAGCAGTTGGTTTGCAAACAATTTTTATTGGGTAAAAAAGTGTATGAAAAGAGTTGATGGCTTGTTTTTCATCAACTGTGATGTGTTTAGCATATAAAACATTATTTTCATAAGCTCCATAAGATATAGGTTGTTTGTACTTCACCAATGAGAAATTATAAGGAACTTCATTTTGGGTTTGAATGGCAAGAGTTTGTTTTGTCAATGCAACAGCATTTTCATGTGAATCAAAATCAGCAAACGCAATAAAGTGGTTTGACCTTTTAGAGAATTTAAATTTCAGTGAATTTGGTATATAACCAGGTGCACGAGTATTAAGAATAAATCGGAGATTATTTTGAGTTTGTTCAGAGTCGTCAGGAATATTACTAATAAAGACAGACTGTGATTGCATATTCACTGAATTATATTTTAGTTAAAGACAAAAAAAGAAATAATAAATTTTAACATTTCTTTAAAGTCATTGATTTAAATATTATTATAAAAAAATGTCAATTATTAGATATATCCATAATTGGATTTTATGTTTATTGAGAAGTGTTTATTGCAGTTTCTTCAATATGCTCTATTGGTGTAATAGAGTTCATTTCTAGCATGCTCACATTAAATTGTTCTTCTTCTATTGTGTTGCCAGAATTGTTTGTTTAAAACATTAAGTCTTTCATATTTTTGATAATTATTGTTCGTAGGATTTTGGGGAATTCTAATTGTAATTTTAGTGATTTTAATCTTCTTATAGACTCTTTGTGTATTAATCCATTTATTGATAATATTACAAGTATTATTTCTACATATATTAATTCTCTATTGTTTCTTAATTTCTCTTGTAAATCTTTGTATTTATTTATTTTATGAATATAATTTAATTCTAAATTATTATCTTGACATATAGCAACATCTATAATATATCATTTCTTTTCTGTAATATTTTGATAATATATATCTGGTCTTCTACCATGGAATGAATTGTCACTAATCAATAAATCTTTATTGTAAGTTATAACCATTTCATCATTATTAATACATTTAGGAGGATTATTAAAATCAATTGCATCAAATTCATTAAAATATGTAATTAATATGTGTTTATATATTTGTTTACAAACATAATCATGTTTTAATATTTGATTCTTCTTCATTACATACTAACAATATATGATTAATAGATGCAATTGTGTTAGGGCAATGTTTACAATATTTTAAAACATCATTTTGGAGTAATTTTGATTTAATACTTCCTGTCATAATTACTCATTCTTGCATCTTTACTATTTGGAGGAATGCATTTCTTTTTATGTTCAATGATTTCCATGTTGCTACTGTTAATTTCTTATCATTGAAAGTGCCATTTGCACATCTTATATATTCACCACATTTCTTTTCTTTCAATTCATTTAAATATCTTTCATTTAATTCATTATTTACACACTCAAATACTTTCTTTACATTGTGCTTTCTTTCATTTAATTCTATTACATTCATTAATTCATTAAAATTAATATTCTTACCAAATGCTTTCTTCATTCTTTTAATTATTCCATTTGGATTTTCTTTTATTGTTTCTATCATTTCTCCTATTCCTGTGTTTAATATTTTTGTTTTAAATATATTCTTAATAATTCTTTAGCACATTCATCTCTTGCTGACATTAATCCTAATCCAAGTTCATTTATTTTAACATATAATCTACCTTTGGGATGTTTCTACTGTATAATTGGAGTTGTATCAATGAATTTCTGATTTGTTTATTTATCTTCTCCAATTCTCCTAGTTTCCATGGGACAATACAAAATCCATATCTTAATTTGGAGATTATATCACTATTAATCTTTCTTATTGTATTGAGAATGCTATATTTCATAGTGATTAATGATGATAAAATAGAAGATACATCATTTAATATTCTTGTACAATATTTATTAATATTTATTTTATCTCATATTTCAATACCAAGATATTTATAATGATTGTCATTAATTACTCATGGTAGTTCAGCTAATTCACCATTTATTTGACTATTAATATTAGTCATTATCCCACTCTTTTCTACATTAATTTTTAATCCTATTGCATTAAATATTTCTTTAGTTAATTTGTTGGCTTTTTCCATTTCATCGAGGCTATTAGTCATTATCTTTAAATCATTAATATATAATATGTGGTTTAACTTGACTTGTTTTTCTTCTTCATTCATTTTAATATTTAATTTGTTTATTTGTTTATCTAATTGTTTAGATAGTATGTCAATAGATAATACAAATAAAAGTGGAGATAGATTATCACCTTGTATTATTCCTCTTTCTACATTAATCATACTATCACTTTCTTGATTATAATATAAATTAAGTTGTGTATTAATTAATATATAATATACTATTAATTACTACAAGTGGGATATTAAAATAAATCAAACATTGTTTAATCCATTGGTGGTTAATACTATCATATGCTTTAGAGACGTCATAATATGTTTCTACCAACTTCAATTTATTCTTATTAATAATTGAATGATTATAGTATTGTATAATAATCCTTCTTTTGATGCGTATGTATATTTTTTACATCCAATTTGATTTAATGATAATTGTTTTTCAATTTGATTTAGCATCATTTGATTTTCTATTTTCATCTTTAATATTGATGTATATACTTTTAACAGACAATTTAAACAAGTTATTTGTCTGTAATTCTGTGGGTCTAATTTATCTCATTTTTATATATTAGTATTGTTCTTCCTTGAATAAAGTGGAGAGGTATTTCATTAGGATTATTTAACCATTCATTAAATAATTTTAATAAATATTTCATTGGTTGTTTTAATTATTTAATCCAAAATCCTTGTATTTTATCAACATCATTTTACTTTCAAATTATCAATAAATTTAATGTAACAATCTAGTTCATTTGGAGTGATTATTGATATTCTATCATTAATTCTGTTTTCTATTAATATTTCATATAAATTAATATTTAGACAAATCTATAATAGTGTTAGTTTCATAGATTCATTTCCAGAAATTAATAGTGGAGATATTATCTGGATATTCATCTTCTTTAGATTTATTTAGATATTGCCTTTTTCCGTATTTCATCATTTTATATTTCCATCTTATTCTTTTCAAATTATTCTTTCTTATTTCTATTTCTATTCTTTTCATCTTTCGGAGGTATTTATAATAGTTTATTTGTTTTTGTTTTTATTTTAATATGATATATATCATTTTTCTTAATATGTAATATTCTTTTTAATTTCATATATTGTTTATTATTAAGTAAATCTCTTAATCCACATATTTTGATTGTAATATTCTTTCTATACTTTTCTTTCCACTTCTTTCTTGTTTATTTTTATTAATTATGTTAATAGTGGAAGATACTGATTTAATATAATGGTAATAATCATCTAATGTATTGATTATTATTTCATTTTTATTAATAATATTAATTATTTGATGTACTTTCTTCTTATTGTAATAATAGTTAATAAATTGTACATCTTCTTGTTCTTTCATTTCTTCTTCTTTAATTATTTTCATTACCTCCTCTTCTTCTATTTCTTCTTTCTTATTCTTGTTCATTCTAGTTATTATTTCTTTTAATTCTTTATCTTGACATTGATGTTTTATTATTTCTTCCTCCATTATTCTGTTTATTTCTCTTTTAATTTCATTCTTTATTTTAAATGTCTTCTTTATTATTTCTTTATATTCATTAATATCATTAACTTTAATTTCAAATTCATGTATTAGTCTTTCTATTATTTCTTCTTTATGTTGACATCTTAATTTTCTTTCAAATAATTTCAAAACAAAACATTTATAAAGTGTTAAAATTTCTTCTTCTCTATCTGTTTGCTTCCCCCATTTTTTTGATTATCTAATTCAAATGTGGGGATATTCTTATGCTGAATATCCATTTCTTCAATTGATTTCTGCATTAACTTTCTTTTTTTGGAATATCATCTTCACTTGATGATATTTCATCAACTACTACCACATTGGGGGAGAGGTCATTCACAATCTGTGATTCTGATGAGTCTGTTATATTGTAAGTTACCTCATCTTTCTTTTTTTCTTCCTGTGTATTTTTATTTTCTAATTTAGATAATTTATCTTTCAATAATAATTGTTGTGTTAAATTATTTACTTCAAACATTTTCCTTTCAGATTCAGCATTGAATTTAAATATTTTTATCACACCCGTTGTTTTTGTGCTTATCTCATTCTCATGCTTCTTCTTTAATGCCATAATATCCTTAGTTAGTTTCTTAATGGTTTGGTCTTTTATTTGCAATTCCTTTTTCATTTCTTCTTTCTTTTTTAATTCTTCTACTCTTTTTTATTTCTTCTACTTTTTTCTCATTTTCATTGTTTTCTTCTTCCTCTTCATTATTATTCTTCTTTATTTTTATTAAATTCTTTATCGTCTTCTTCACTTTCAATACTCATTACATAGTTATTGTATATTCTATTATCATTAATCTCAATTGGGTTGTACTGATTATTGTCTTCTTCCATTGTCATACTAATAGTCTCTTCTTCCATTCTGATTGTTTTTGTTTTTTCTTGTGCAAGAAAATACCATCTCTCCATATTGTTGATGATGTATATTCTTTAATCTTGGTATTTTTAATTTCTTCTACTTCTTGTGGTGTAAATATTTTAATTTCTTCTTCAAAGAGTTTTTTCCAATATTCTTGATTTTGTATTTCAATCATTTTTCTTTGATTTCTATTTTGTTTCTTATTTTGATATTGTTTGTACCTTCTTTGTGTGTTATTGTGGGATTTGTTTCTATTATATTGATATTGTTTATTTCTATTGAAGTTGTTATTATTATTAAAGTGTTTATGACGATGATTATGATTGAAGTGATGAGTGAAACGATTTGTATCATCTATGTTGTGATAGTTGTGGTTATAATTATTATTGTAATGATTATCGTGATTATTCATGTATGTCTTTCCATACAGATAATACCTATTTTCACTCATTCTTCTATCATTTATATTTCTTGATTGATGTGAATTTCTTCTTCTTTGGTTATTTGTTTTTCTATATTTTTGTGGTGTCTCCTGTAATGCATCTATAACTTTTTGAAATAAGAATAAGAAACAAATAAAGAAATGATAAAATACATCAACATATTTATGTTATTATTTCTTATTCTTTATTTATTCTTATTCTTATTTTCTATTTAAACAATAATAACCAAAACATAATAAGAAAGATAAATAAGAATAACACAACATAAATAAAGAAAATAAAATAAACAACAAACATGAATAAACAAGAAAAGACAAATGATAAAAGAAGAAATAAATAAAATAACAACAAGAATAAAGAAAATAGAAATAAATAGAAATAAATTAAGTGATGATTATAAAAGAGGAAAAGACAAAAAGAAGAAATGAATGATGATTATAAAAGATAAAAATAAAAGAATAAATATAAAATCAAAATTAAAATAACATAATAATATAATAACAATATCATTGATTTTATCTTATTTTATTCTTATTTTATTTATCTTCTTTCATTATTTTTATTCTTCTATTTTATTAAATGAAAATGAATGAGAAATGAATAATGAAAATCAGAAACAACACACAAACATTAATACAAAATCAAATAATGATTTATCAAATAATAATTTAATTATGATGAAGTAATTTAATAAGAAATATAATAAATAATAATAGAAAGAATGAAATAAGATAATATGAAATAATAACAAAATAAATAGATATAAATGATGATATTAATAATAAATGAAATTATAAATAATAATATAATGATAATGAAATATTCATTCATTCAATATAAAATAAGAAATAAAGAAATGATAATTCAATAAGAATAATTAAAATGATGAAAAATAAACAGAAATAAAATCAATTTAAATAAAAGAATAATGAATAGAAAATCAACATTCTCATTAATTAAAAAATAAATAATAAACAAAGAACTTATTCATTTATTGTTGTATTATATGTTTATTATCAATTAATCATTGATGAAATTCCAATTCTATTAACATTTCTTTATCTATTTTTTCTTCATATTCTCTTTTTTTTCTATTCACTTCTTATTCTTTTGATTCTTTCTTGTATATCATTTCTTGTTATTTATTTATATTTATTATTGATGTAATCTTTATTATCACAATATTTACTCATATTTTTATTATTTCATCTATCTCTTTTATTCTTTTTTTTTCATTGTATTTCTTTTACTATTTTTATTGTCATTTTATATAATTATTGACAATAACTCTTCTCTATCTCATTGAATGCTTATGTCTTGTTTATTTTTCTTTACATTACGTATTGACATTAATCAATAATCATTTCAATAACGTTTGTTATGTTTTGAGTTGGAATAGAATCTAAAAGTATTTTTAAATATTAAAAAATCGAATAAAAAATGTTCAAAATTATTGAGGTGGTTGTTCCGATTGAGTAGCAGGTTCTGGAGCATTGAATTTTTCAAGAATAGTATTAATTTTATTTGTAATTTGTTCATCACGTAAGGGGTTTAGTCTGTGTAATAATTCCATTAATGGTTTACTCTTTTCAGCCAATTCTATTGCATAATTGAAGTCATTAATTTCAGCCAATAATTTGACACGCTCTTCAGTTGATTCAAGTTTATTCAAAAAAATATCTCTTTCAGTTTTCAATTTCATGTCATGAGCAACTTTTACAAAACAACTCCATGGTAAAAGAGTTTTCTTTAAATCAATATATTTGTTTAATCGTTCTCTTGCTTCTGGATTACCTTCTGACATTTCACTAATAACTGTTAGTTCTGCTCGTAAAACCATTTTATCAGAACAGCCAGTTTCTTTTTTAATTAATTCTATATCTTGTGGATTATAATTAATATTTTGAAGAATGTCACATAACATTGTAAATACTGACTTCATTAATTTGGGTTTTCTAGCTTCTCTTCTACCATTTGCATTTTTCTGTTGTTCTTGTACTTTAGATTCAAAATCAGCTGATTTGAATTTTTCAGCAATAACAGCATTTTGTTGAGCAGTTTGAATGACAACATCATTTCCTCTTTGGTTATTATAATAATAAAACCATTCTCCATCAGTTTTATCAATAGAATATTTTAATGGTAAATTAGTATTTTCAAAATTTTTGAAAAAGAAGTTTTCTAATGAAAGAATATTTGTTCTACAAAACATTTCACTCATTGGATTTTTCATTGCAAATAATTCCCATGATGTAAGATATCTCCATAATAAACGAGAACCATCTAATTGAGTCATTTCATCTAATTTTTCACGAAATTCTTCTGGAAAACGTTCTCTTAATGTTCCATTAGTTAATTGAACATCACTAAATGATTTATTAATAAAACCACTAATAGTAGCAAGTTCTTCTTTCTTTTCTGAAACAACACAAGCTTTGTTTTCAAAGTTTTTCTTGAAAAAATAAAAAATTGTTCTTTGATCATAAAAGAATACTGATTCTAGGAAAATTGCACTAATAATTGGACCATTTGAATACCGTTCATCATGTAATAATGATTTAACAATGAAAGAACGACAAACATTATTAATATTAGATAAAAATAGTAATACATCAACGCTTGGAGAACGAACTGCCTCAGAAAGTACTTTGATCAAATAGTCATTACTTAATAATTGCATACGTTGTTTAATTAATTCTAAATCTGTTTGACACCCTTCTTCTAAATTATCTGTAAATCCAACAAATTGAAGTTTTCTTGAACACCATCTTGCTAAAACTGGATATTTACTTATTTTTAATTGTTCACACCATTTAATACATAATGAAAATTCATCCATAGAAATTAACAAAGATTGTATTGGGTGATGATATACCTCAGTACAAAAAAGAACTTCATGATTAGTGTGTCTTCCAAATTTATTTTTTCCACGTTCAGTTCTTGCTAAAATTAAATATTGATAATAAGCCATTAATATTCCATGTGAACTAAATGTTTTTAATGTACGGCAAGCATGACAAGCAGCTGTATAGATGTTTTGTTTATCTTTGAGAATATTTTTGTCTGAAATAAATGGAAGGAAATACGAAATACATTTTAATAGTTTGTCTTGAAGTGGATCTAATGGAGATAACATTACTGCTGATGAAGCTAAATTATCAATTCCTAAATAAAGTAATTTTGTTTGGATAGACTGACGTTTTTCATTATCTAATGAAATGTCCTGATATAATATAGGAAGAATAAGTGCAGTTAATTCATGTTCATATACTTTTAACATTTCAAAAGCACAATACCTAATATGAATATCCATATTTGGGTTTGTTTGATTAATTTCTTTTTCAATATCTTTTAAAGGACAACCTGCTAAAAGGTCTTGCATATTTTCAAGAATAATTGAAAACACTTTTATATAAAATTTATTATTTTTTGAGTAAATAATTCGGAGAGTTGACTTATCTTCACCAACAAAATATACTTCATCATATCGTTTAAATAAATGTGTTGATTCTTGTGTTTTTAAAAAGTATTTTGTTACGTCAAATGCATTTGGAGATTTTTGAAAGAGAAAACTATCTACTCCAATAAAATAAAATAAGCCATGTGCAAATAATTCATCTCTATTGTATGTTGTTTTATTTCCAATTATACTTAATTTAAGTTCTCTAGGGAAATATAAAAATGAATGAAATTTAAGTATTTTATCATCAGTTTTATCACTTTGACATAAAATAACCATTGTGCCATTAGCATTAACAAAACAAGACTCAGTTTTATTAAAATCATTATATATTTTACTGTTTCGATACATTTTAACATTATTACATGCTCCATCTTTCATATTAATGTGAGTCACTTTTTCTCCATAAAAACTAAGACATTTAACTGAGTCATCAGCAACATTATACCACATACAAACACAATCAGCAACACAACCAACTTCTTTTCTTTTAATTTTAATATCACTTTTATTAAAAGAAATATCCATACACACAATTTTATTAGTTGATAAAAACATTGAACATCCATAATCATAAAACATTATAGTCTTAATATCAGCCTCTTTTGTATCTATAATATCTTTTTCTAAACACTCTCCATCTAAATTATATAAATAAAATTTTAGTCCATAAGTTATAATCATAACATGATAATTTAATGTCCATCCAAGTTCTTTAATAGTGTCTCCTGGATCAATTTCATTTACACGAAATTCTTTTAACCATTTTCCATTTCCTCTAAATACTTTAATTAATGGAATATTAACATCTGTAACTAATGCCCGTGGTTTTTTTATTCCTAAAATTGGTCCTCCTCCATGTGAAGCAATTATACGAATATCTTTTTCTTTTAACATATCAACTTTATCAACATCGTTTTCATACATTAAAAGTTCTTGAAGAAAGTTATTTTCAACCGTTTCTACCATTTTGATATATTTTTTCAAATATTTCTAGATTCTTTTTTTTTTTAAGTTCTTTTCTTTTTTGTTTATTAAATAAAAATATAATTTGTTTTTTAAACCAATTTTTGAATTAAACCATCCGCATATCCAACATACATTGCACTAAAATCATCTGCTATTGTGAAGCACGTAATTTCACTACTATGAACACTACATGTTTTTAATAATTTTGGAGTATGTTCATGGGTATTACAACTACCATTACCGAGACATAATGTTTCATCTAACCTCCATACTTTTATAGACCCATCTTTATGAGAAGTAATAAACACATGACAAGGAATCCATTCTGGAATACGAGCAAAATATGCATCTGTAGGAATTTGGCTTAGTTCAGCTCGTTGAATTAATTCACCATTTATTGTCCAATGTTTAAAATCTGTATCACTGACAGTAACAATTTCACCTGTCTCATGTTGTATTTTAATGAGTGTAATACAAGCATGATGTTCAAATGAACGAATAATTTTAAATGAATGTAAATCCCAAATATTAATACATCCCATTTCATCACCACTAACTATTATTGAATAATCTTTACTAATACAAAGTGCTGTAACAGCAACCTTATGTCCTCTAATTCTTCCTATTTGTTTTAATGAAACACTACAATCAAAAACACAAATCATTCCAGCTTGTCCTCCAGTAATAACAGTATTACCACATACACTACAAACAATTTTTCCAGGTGGATGAACATTTTCAATAACACCGAGAACTTTTCCATTTTGATATATACTAAGTGTTCCTTCTTCATTCCAATTTAACACTTTATTTCCTTTTTCAATTGGTATTCCACTTGCTAACCCATTAAAATTCTGAACAGAAACAGAAATAGCTTTAATTGGATAAGAATAATTTTTAATCATTAAAACATTCCAACTATCAGAAAGTAATATTCCATATGTAAATAGGGTTTTTAATGTATTTCTTTTTGGGTGGGGTTGTTTGAAAAGTTGAATTGGAGTTTGTCCAAAATTAATAATCATATCTTCATAAGCTGCTTTTAGCTTAGGATCATCAACATTTTTCATATCAATACCTCCTTCATATGATGATGGATGAAATAAGTTTAGTGCTTTAATTGCTGGTTCACCAGTTTGTTTAAATCCAAAGATAAGATCAATCCATTCGTTAAGATGTTGACTAACAATAGGTGATTCTAATGCCATCATATTTGTTCTAACAAATTTTCTATATGATCCTTTTGCCCATGGAGGAAGTATAACATTATCTACTTGAATAGTTCCTTCATTTCTTTTCTTTAAATCAAAATGGTCAAAGTTTTTCAAAAATTCTGGGAAATAAAAGAATTCTGGTATAAGTTCCATTACTTGTTTTACTGTTGGTCCAGTTAATAATTTCCAAAGATCTTCTAAACTATTGAATAATCTATCTGCCCTATCAAATTTACCTCCTTGTAATTCAATTCCAAAATGAGAAAATGGTTCACATCTAATAAGATAATATAATGTTACTCCTACACTAGTATAATGGCTTCCATAATGAAATGCCATTTCTGGATTATCTTTAACTGCTTCATATCGTTCCAAGGTATTTTCTGCACGTTCTGGTGTTAATGCACCAATTGGTTTAGATAAGTCTCGATAAATATGAGGATTTTTTAGGTCAAGTTCTTGACTAGAATAATCAGAAATAACCCATGGCATTACAGGATATTGTGTTACATCATTAAATGTTCTTCCTGCTTTTGTATTTAAATACATTAAATAATGGAAATTTGATATTTTACCATCAATCCATTTTTGAGTCATTGGATCAACTTGATTGAATAACTTTAATGGAACTAATCGTTTCTTTTCTTCATGAATTCCTGATGTCATATCTGCTTCTTTTTGTCTAAATGGAGAGAGTGCTTTTATAACTGCTTCATATCCTTCTTCAAATACAATGAGTTTATTTCTACCAGTTGATGTAAATATTTCAACTGCAATGTTTCGTAACATAAATCTTCTAGACGCAATATTTTGAATATCTTCACTTGGTATTCGTTCAGTTTTTACAATTCCTTTAGCAACTAAGACTTCCCTTCTAAGTTCCAATCCTTGTACAATATAAATTGATTGTGTACATACAACAAATATTCCTGGTAATTTATTCATTCCAACAACTAAGTTACAATTAAATTTTGATTTTATTTCATCCCCCTTTTCTACAAAGTTTAAATTACTAGTTGAAGTTTCAACTGTTGTTTTCATCATATTATATAAATCATCTTCATATGTTGCTGTTGAGGCTCTTCTCTTTCTCATTGGATCCTTAAAGTCTGGCATTGGACTATTAGGAGTTCTTGAAAATGTTTCTGCTACTTCTATATCGTCCATAACAGTTAGATATTCTGGTAATTCATAACTTCTTTCTTGATGTCTTTCTTTAAGTTGAACATCAATATATCCATCATGTTCTTTTGTTTTATATCTCTCGAAGAAGTCAGTATCATGAATTAATCTTTTTCTCATTCTACATGGACCTTCAACATTATCCAATGTCCATTTTCCTTCTTCTTGTTTATGCCATATTCCATTCTCTAAAAATAAACATTCTGCAAATGATTCCCAAACTCCTTGACTTTGTGCATGAAGAGCTCTAAAGTGTTCATTTCTTTGTTCTGCAGCATCTTTAAGTAATACTGATACTCTTGCTCTAACTTGTCTATTCTTTTGTTGAATCCTTCTGATACTTTCAATTCTTTGTGCTTCCGATTGTTCATTTAAAATAATTCTATCCTTTCTTCTTTGTTCTATTGGACCTTTGACCAATGCCAATTTTCCTGATTCATCAGTTATCCATTGGGTAGATTGTTTTAATAAACATTCATTATCTGCTTTTAACATTTCATCTTTATTTTGAAGGAGCCATTCACAAATTTGTTTTGATGTCATTTGATGAGAAGAATTTAACCATTCAATTATCTTGATTTTTGTTTGGAAAATTCTTGAAATTAACAATCCCCTTTTATTTGAAACCATACTTAAAAGTGTGCTTAACATTAGTTGAGTTGTTCCATTTGTTTGATATATATTTCTAATTAATGAATGAAGTAACATATAAATGAATTGTTCATTATAGTTAATATCACTAAATATAATGTCGATGTCTTTATTTATAATTTCTAAAGTACTTTCAAGTTCTGAGTCAATTCTACGATCAAATAATAATAATATAATTCTGTCTAATGCTTCATATAATGGATAAATTGATCGTGTCTTTTTTCCTGATAATTGGGCAATCTTAATATATTTTATAACATCTCTCATAATATTAACCAAATCTTCGTTAGGTGTGATATTTGTTAATATAAAATCTACTCTTCCATTAACAAATGTTGCAATTATAGGTGCAACTCTATCAAGATTAACCTCTCCATTAAATTGATTTAATACAGAATTACCTATGGCTTGTAAAATATTCATCATAAAGATTTCTTCTTCTTCGTCTCTTAAGAATGAACTATTTTCATATAATAATTCATGTGCTATAATATTTTTATTTCCAATTTGAACCATTTGAAAAGCAAAAGCATTTCCTAAAGCAACAATATGTCTTTGGAATAATGGTTCAAGTGGATGACCCATTTTGAAATAACCATTTTTATCAACTAATATTGATATATAATCATTTAAACATTCATTAAATACATAAGTAGCTATTTCTTGTTGTTCCATTAATGTTCTGATTATACTTCCAGTGAATTGAACTAAATTCATCATATCAACTGTTGAATCTGTAGCGACTTGAAGTTGAACAATTTGAAATCTAAGTAATTTCAATAATGACGATATATATTCTGGTGATTGGATTGAAACAGTTGAAAATGGCATTTTTTGATATTGTTCAAAAGAATCAGAAACAATATCAGGAACAACTTGACATGTAATTAAAGCTAACAATACATAAACAACATCGATAGATTCAGTACAACGAGGTAATTGAAAATTAATGAATATAATTCCTTTTTCTTTATTAAATTGATTTACAAAAAGTTGTTTTGTTTGAGAACCCACAGCCATGAATGATGCACATAACTTCATAACAGCAATAACAATATTTATTGGTAATGACTGAAGTGATAACATATGAAACAAAATACTTGGTGTAAATATAGATAATAACGTTGTTTTATCTTTCAAATTAGTTGATAAGAAATTGATTAATTTAATTAAAGAAATACATCTTAATTCTGACTTTTGAATTAGAAGGGATGTTGATTGTTTGTCATCCATTACAGAAATAAAATGAATTAATAATCTAACTAATAACTTTAAATCATCACCAGTACAACTATGAAGTAAGAAATATTGTAATAAATTAATAATAATTTGAATAACTCCATCATCAATAGTATCGTCTTGGAACAAATCAATTAGTCTAGACAAGAAATGTAAAGAACGTAAAATATTAATATTGATTTGTGCATATTTATTATTATAAATTAATGAAACAAATGACTGAAGAATAAATAAAAATGTTGTTTGTGGATCTTCCATTCTATGAAACAATGAAAAATCTAATATTAATATATCAAAAGCATTTGGTGAAGAAATTACAGCAGAATCTTTCTTTGTAGGATCAACACCTGAAAATAATAATAATGTCATAATAGATTCTGTTGTAACTAAAGATGGTTTTCGATAAATAAAAAGATTTAATAAATCAAAACCATGACATTGTTTCATTTCTTCAAATAAATCTTCTGATTTTCTTAATGAATAAAGAAGTAATTTTAATGATAAATCAAATTTTATCTTTGTATCTGATTTTAATATTAATGCCAATAATAATGCAATTCCTCCTACTTTATAAATTCCATCTGTAATATCATGAGGAGATGCCAAATTTACTGTTCCAAATGCAATACATGAATTTAAAGCATAAGGAGTTAATATACGATCTGTATTAATAATAATAGATTGTTCTGGAATATTTAAATTAAATGTTGAATAAGTTAATGATTTTATATTAGTAAAACTTTGAATTACATTGATGTCATTTGAATCATAATTTGGTAAAACTTCATATCTTGAATAATCAATTGTTTGGAAACTTCCTTGATACATTTCTCCTAATAAATATAACTCTCTAATTTGTTGATCAGAAAATGGATATTCCAACATTTTCAATGGTCCTATTTTAAAAACTGCATTTGGTATTACCTTATTTTCTTTTGAATGTCCAATAACACAACGATATGGAGTTGGAGTATAATTTATTAATTTAGCTGTTGATTTTAATAATCCATTAATATATAATGTAATTTTCTTTCCTTTTCCTACTAAAACAATATGATTCCATTTTCTTGGTAATGGCATATTATCAAATATTACTTTTGAACCATATATAACTCTTAACCCACTTGGGTTCATAATTAATTGCAAAAAACTTTGTTCAGCTCCATTTATATTTTGATAAATTTGAAACAAAGATAATTCACTAACAACTGGTGGTAAATTTACCCATGTTGTAATACTCCATTGTTGTAATGGAAATTGTGTTGTATCTACTGGAATAGATAAACATGAATATCCATTTGGTGCAGTGTTAAAACTTAATGCTCCATTTCTATCTGCTTTAATTGTTGAGTTTAATAAACATTTTAATACACCTTCATCACAAGGTTGTTCTTTTAATGATTTCATTAACACTGAAACATCTTCTAATTCTACACCATATGCAATTAATTCATTTAATAATTCTAATAATGTGTTATGTAAATCTGATTCTTTTGTAATATCTTCTTTAAATTCTTTAATCAATGTTGTAGCAATATGTTCAAATGACATTTTTCTAACGTTAATATCTTCTTTTGATGTTAATATTAAAAACTTAAGAACAAGTTGTTGTTGCTTAACATTTAGAGCAAAACGTATTAATCTAATTAATGAATGAAGAACAAATGGATGATAAACTAATACTCCTCCAACAGGTTTTGTAAATATTCCAAGATTTTGAACTTTATCAATATCAGGTATTTCAAAGATAATTGCAATTAATAGACATGTCATCCTTTCTGAATATTTAGACTTATTTTCTTCATTTAAAAATGGAGAGTTTTGAATAAATTGAATTAATTCTCCATTTTTAAATGTTTCATCAAAATGTTTTCTATTATCTTTACTTCCTTTCATAGCATAAATCATAGCAACAAAACAATATTCAATAAATGAATAACGATCTTCAGTTATTCCATTTGTTGGAACACTTTCAAGTGACCAATTCCAATATTTATATAATCTTTTATAAAATTCAAATCCTCCTAATTGTCTAAATGATTCTTTTACTTGAGAACTTCTATATAACATTGCACAAACACATTTTAATAAAATAATTGGAGATGGATCTGTTTCTAGTGGCTCTATCATTTTCTTTAATAAATCAGTAGTTTGAATTGGATCATAATATTCAATAACGGCTGTAAATAACTTTGTTAAATCTCTTCTTAAATTTATATTTTGTTTAAACAATGATAATGCAGCTGTCATAGCAGTAGTTTCTTTAAATAATGTAAAATTACTAACAGAATGATTCATTAATCGAGTGATTAAAGTAATCATTCCTTGTAAAACAATACTTTGGTTTGTTTCATTTGAATGAGTAGCAAAATAAATAAAAACAGTAATTGCATTAATAGTCATTCCTGTTTGTTCAAATATTTTTTGATATTCTTTACTATCAATAAGTAATTGATTTGTTAAATAATCAAATGCATTAACTAATTCAGGATGTTTATTAATTTTATCAATTGTTAAATGAGTTGTAATAGTTTCAATTTCATTATATGGTACAAATTTTTGACAACGAGACAAATAAACACATAAAGAAAGCATAACATCTCTTACTGGTTGAGATACTTGATCAAATATTGAATATAATTTAGGTGTATAATTAATGGAATGTAAAACTAAATAATTCATTGGATTTTCACGATAGATTCTTTCAATTATTTTCATAGTATGTAATTTTCCTTCTTCACGATTTGTTTTTAATAAATAATTTTGTAAAAATAATGGAATATATTTATTTCTTACAAGGAAATAAGGATATCTATTTGCTAATATTCTTGTAGTATTATTATATTCATCATTTATTGGAATTGTTGGTGTAAAATCTCCAAAGAACATTAAAGGTGCTATTACATCTAAAACTCCATCAACTCCTGGAATTAATTCTTTATCTGATTCAATTAATAGAAGTAATAATGCCTCATAAAATCCATTGTTTGAAACACAATTTACAATAGCATCAGATAATAATGCAGTATTTTTAACAAAAGAAAGATATGATTCAACAAGTCTTAATGTATCATTATTTGGTTTTGCCTGTTCAAGAGCTTTTATAGATATTTGAACAGACTCTTCTCTTGCAACCACTTGAATTAATTCTGGATCCATATGAGCGTGAGTAATAGTTTGAAACACAGGAAGTAAATAAATTTGAATATCAGGTTTATCAAATCGTAAAACTAATAATCCAAATGGTAAAGGTTTTTTTGGTATAGGAGGTACAATAAGAATAATCATTGACATCAATAACGATAATAAATCTGAATATTCATTCTTTTCTATTTGGATTAAAAAAGAATATAAATCAGTAATTTTATTAACAAATTCATTACTATCAAATACTGTTAATATTTCTCCAGAACCAAATTGAGCTAAATCATGAAGACATTTAAATAATTCTTGTCCATCTGGTAATGATTGTATTTTTGTACCTATTAACCAATTTAATTTATCAGTAGTAATAGGATTTAATGCATTAATAAAAATATTAACCAATGTGTTAGAAAATGAAGAAACCATTGGTAAATCACGTATTTTTTCACTTGGAATTTTAAAAAATGTTTCAATACATTTTTCTAACTCAGAAATATGATGTGTTGATAGATAACTTGTAAAATATTTATTAAATGAGATATAAAATTCATTTTTGTGATTCTGAGGTGTTACTGTGTTATTAATTTTGGACTGTTTTTTAAATGACTTAAAGATACTCATATTAAACACAATAAATTATGAGTTCACTCAATAATACAATTTATTTATTCTTTTTCTTTTTTTTTTCCTTCACTTCAGTCTTTCTCTTCATTTTATCTTTTTAATTTTTCTTCTATTTTGAAATTTCTAACTTCATAAACTTTGCAAAAATTAAAAATTAAAAAAAAAATTAAATCTCAAAATAAGAACAGAATCACGTTCTGACTTAGTTTTTGTGTTGACTCAAATGAAATTATTATTACAATGAACTAAATCACCGTAAGAATTAGGGAACTTTACACAAAAACTAAAGTAATACATTTTAAGATCTATTAACCTGAAAAGAGAAGAAAAAAAAGAGATTTTAAAAATGACTACAATTTATTGACGTTCACCTCTAATTCTTCTAGCAAGTTGCATGTCTTTTGGCATAATAGTAACTCTTTTAGCATGAAGTGAACATAAATTAGTATCTTCAAAAAGACCAACAAGATAAGCTTCAGCAGCTTCTTGAAGAGCTGCAATAGCAGCAGATTGAAATCTCAAATCAGATTTAGATTGTTGAGCAATTTCTCTTACTAAATGTTGGAATGGTAATTTTCTTAATAAAAGTTCTGTTGAACGTTGATAAAATTTAATTTCTTGTAAAGCTTTAATTCCTGGATGAGAATGTCGTGCTACTGGTTTCTTTTGAGAAACACTAGCAACTGCTTTCTTAGAAGAGACAGCTGCTTTTTTTGAAGCAGACTTTGGGGCGTAGTATTTTCTCGGTTGTTTAGACGTAGCAGGTCGTTCAGTAGTATTATTTCCTTTAGTTCTAGCCATCTTGAAAGAAGTGAATGGAATAAATGATCTTGAGTTCTTGTTTAAATATCTTAAAGAAAGGATGAGAGTCCAAATGAAATAAAAATTTATTTAATTTAATTACTTTTATTAATCATTTTATCAACAGAGAAAACTCCATTTTAACTAAGTTGAAATTTCAGATCGTCATAATTTAAAATTTTAGTTAAGAAGCTCTTTATTACATTTTTTTAAATATTTTTTTCTCATTTTTATATCTCCAAAATAATTTAAATTATTTACTACTGTTCTTCATCTTCATTACCAACTGTTTTACTTAACTAATTTATGTATTTAATACTTTAGAAATAAAGAAATAAACAAACTTAAAACAAATGTTTTATAAATTTTTAGTTTACCCTTCTTTTTCTTTTTTCTATTATTTTTGTTTTTTCTTTTTTTTTTATTTTCTTTTTTTTTTTATGATTTACAAGATAAATTTAGTTGAAAAGTTCAAAAAATCAAAGAAAGTTCAAAATAAAAGAAGATAAAAGAAGGGCCAAAAGGACTGATAAGAAAGGATTTACACGACAAAAAGAATGAAAAGAATTTCGAGTTTTTTATTTTAAATCGGTGGTGTTGAGGTTTTATCCAAGAGTAAAAACCATTATGTTCCGATTTTAAAGAACAACAAAGGATTTAACTAACATAGAAATGTAATAAATGAAGAAAACTAGAGAATTTTGAATAAAGAAGTTAAAAAAAAAGGATAATGAGTTTAAAGAAAGTACAAGAATGAAAAAGGAGGTGTTATATTTTTGGTTTATATAAAATTTCGTTTTGATTTGACTTTTGTTTTCGTTTCACTAGAAATTCAGTCAGACATGAAAATGAGCCAAAGCCCATATCTTGAGCAAGTACCTTCTCCAGTTAATTTTGTATTAAGGTCTCCTAACTGTTCATTAGAGAAATTATTAGAATTACCGGATATTTTAACTGAGTTAAGAATTAATAAAAGACTTCAAAAATTGTTTGTTAATAATAAAATGATAAAAAACATAATAAAAAAAAGTACTAAATGAAATAGTATATCTGGAGAACATGTATTAGATCAATTGTTTGATTATATTCGTGGAACTGGGGATGAAAGGTTTCAATCCCCAGCTACACAAATAGTTTGTTCTGAAATTATGACAATTTCAGAAAATATTTTTTATTTCCCTCATTTAATTAATTCTCTCTTTAAAGAAATTTCACAATCTGAAGATGAAATAACAATAAGTTGTATTAGTCGTGTATTATCAGTATTAATGAATTTACCAACATCGAATGTATTTGAAATTATGTCACAAACTCCTAATGTTATTAATGTTCTTATGAATAAAATTAATAATTATGAAGTGTCTCAATTTATTCTTAGTATAATGAAATATTCATCCAAAGATGAATTAGGTAAAGCTACAGGTGCATATTGGTTGTGTCAAAATGGATTTGTTAGTGATTTATTAAAATTATTTATTGTATCAGAAAGTAATGGGGATAATGATAAAATTGAAAGCATTACATCTCTTATTGAAGAAATTACATTACTTAAAGAATCTTCCATTATTTTTAATAATTATTTAAATTCTAATGAAAATTTATCTTCTTTTTACTCAATAATTTTTAATACCGTTTGTTTAACACTTCTATTTCTTTTAATTATTTTAATATTTATTTATTATTAGAAGTCTTTATATGTTTTTGAAAAAGGTCTTTGTATTATTCAAAATATTTTAGCTTGTTGTGTTTATTCAGGAGATCTTTGTATAAGTCCTTATAATGAATTACCAATGGTGTATCAAGAAATATGTAAATATTTTGAACAAATTTCTTATCATTTTAAATATGAAAATGGACCAATTACACAAGTTAGAATTCAATTAGTACATTTATTACTGTCATTAACATTATCTAATTATTCATATATATATAATCTTATTATTAAATATAAATTAATGAATATATTACTTGATATATTTTTTAATTTTAATCATAACTGTACAATATTCAGACAAATAGCATTTGACATTATTAGTTTTATTATTAATCAATCAGTTGAACCTTTAAAGTCTACATTACTTGAAACTGGTTTATTAAAACGACTTGTTGAAGAAGACAAAAAATCTATTCAATTTAAAAATCAATTTAATTATTATCCAGACCACCATTCATTAACAATTATTTTAATGAATAATATTCATCTTGTTGCAGAAGATGATCCAAGTGATGAAACTCATAATGATTTATTTATGAACCAATTTGAAGAGTATTATAATAAACATATTTTACCTAGAGAAACTATTTTAACAAATCATTATCTTTGTGAAATATTACCAGGAGATTCTAAAGAAAATGAAGGATATATTTTTGATTTTTTTGACGATGAAATGTAAATTAGAATATTTCTAGGTATCAAATGAATAGTTATAATTTATTTTTTATTATTTCTCATTGAATTATTTAAATAACCTTAAAATTTATTTTTCTTATATAACAAAAATAAAGAATGAAATTGAATAAGTAAATTATCTCAAAATTTTTTAAAACTTTTTTTCCTTTAGAAAAGTAAAATTTATAAAAATACAAAAACTCTAAAATTCAATTATGGAGGATCATACACAACTTTATATTGATTGGGTAAATGAACAATTAGCAGAAAGTAAAGATGTTTTAATTATTAATTCATTGGATGACCTTACTGATGGAGTTATATTATTACGATTAGTTGAAAAATTAACACATCTTCATTCTAGAAATATTGAACCTCATCCAATAACAAAAGAACAAAAACTTATTAATATTAATGCAGCTTTAAGACTTGCTGAACGTAAGTTTGGTACATTACATGGAGTTGAAGTTAGTAATATTGCAGATGGAGATGAAAAAGTTACATTAGGTTTTATAGAAGTATTAAAAACATCATCAGAAGCTGACAGAAAACGATCACAAACAATAACAAGACAAACAATTGTTAAAAAAGAATTCATTCGTAGTCAAAATGTTAAAATGAATCATAACGTTAATTTTACTATCAAAAATATAGAAACAAGTAGAGATGTAACTAATGGTGTTAGAATTTCTGTTGCTAAAAGACCTCAAATGAAAACACCTACTGGAAATATTACTTCTACTCAAAGTAATAACTCAACTCCAATTCATGAAAGAAGAAATTTCCTTCAACATAACACTAAAATAACAAGTTTTCATGACTTATCAACTAATGCCCTACCTCCTGTTCCTATAAAATCATATCGTCGTAGAAAAGAAAAAATAAGAAAAATTAGAGAAGCAAGAGAATTTACTTCAACTGATATAGAAGAAGTTGAAATTGATGGAAAACCAGGGACTAATGTTGGAATTACTAAAGGAGATGTTAAAAGAATTAATGAAAAAGTATTTGAAGTTAAAGGGAAATATTTTATTGTTACAGGTGTTAAAGATACTGAAAATGTTATGGAAGAATTAAAACTTACACCAAAAGGATTAAAAGAATTTGTTACTACATGTGCACGTCAAATTCTTACTGAACAAAAGTATCTTGATGATATAGAAAAAGAAGATAAAAGGTTTGAACATTTAGAAGAATTACAAGGTAATATTTTTGCTGAAAAATTAGTAATCAAATTACAATGTTTAATTCGTGGTCATTTTGTTAGAAGAACACAAGAAGTACAAGGAATGAAAACAAGAAAATATACTATAAATGAAATAACAACAAGTGAAGAAACTTATGTAAATAATTTGATCATTTTAAAAGATTTTTATTTACAAAAGTTATTAGACTTTAATAAAGATGAATTATTAAAAAACACAATTAAAGACCTTGAAATGATAATTAAATATAATCAAACATTATTAAATTCATTATTACAATTTAGAAAAGATAAAAATATTTATGGAGATGGATTTGCTAAACAATTTCTTCAATTTACAATGTTTCTTAAATCATATACAACTTATGTAAATCATCAGTCTCAAATATCTGATGACATTTATCAAAAATCTATTAAAAATAAAAGTTATGGAAATAAACTTAAGGAACTTAGTCTTCAACCAGAAGTTAAAAATCAAACTGTTGCTAGTTATTTAATTCTTCCTGTTCAACGTATTCCTAGATATGAATTATTTATTAAACAATTAATAAAAAATATGCCAAATCATCATAAAGAACGACAAGAATTAACTCGTGCATTAAAAGTTGTTTCTGATATTAATAAACATTTAAATGAAACAAGAAGAAATAATGAAAATATTCAAAGAGTACAATTTTTAGCTTCAAAGATTACATTAAAAAAAATAGATCTTGCAGGAGATAAATACAGAAGATTTATTATGGGTGGTTTTGTTCGTCTTCAAGGACATCCTAACAAATTTAATTTACAAGATTTATTTCCAGAAAAACAACATTTAATGTTATTATTCTCTGATATTGTATTATTTATCCCTGCAACTAAACCATCTAAAATAATTGAAGATAATCCTGTTGACACTTTATTAAATTCAGGTAAATTTAAATGTAGAGATGTATTAGAATTATTTAGTACTTCATTAATTGATTTTAATACTAATAGATTTTTCTTAATTACTAAAGAATTAACATATTTAGTTGCTTGTGAGTCTATGGAAGATAAATCTAAATATATGAATGCAATTAATGATTGCTTAGTTTTAAAATATTCACCATTAGTTGCTAGAAGTGCTGAATTAATTAAACAAAATGGAATAACTTCTAATACATTAAATCCACAAGAAGTTATTGAAAAAAATAAACAATTATTAGCTAAACCTGATTTTGAAGGAGAGGCAATGTATAGAGATCTTCAAACAGGAATATGGGAACCATGTTATTTAATGTTAATTGGGTCAATTCTTTATATATATAAAAATACTGTAGATATATTTAATGGAATAATTCCTATAAAAATGATTGATGTAAGTAATTTTATTATTAAATCACCAATAGTTTCTGCACGTCCTTCTTCATTTGAAATTTCATTTAGATATGAAGTTAATACATTTAGTGTAAAAGATGATGAAAGTAAATCATTATGGTTAATTGCTTTAAGAAATGCATTTGCAAAATTTAATATAGCAACTGCAGTTTCTAAAGAACAAGCTCTTCCAATAATGCCATTTAAAGAACCATTACCATTTATTCCTGATGACATTAAAATGACTGAAGGATTTAGTTTTGTTCTTAATCTCTTAATAATACCAGGAAATAGAATTTGTGCTGATTGTTTATTTAGAGAAGTGTCTTATGTAGATTTGGATTATGGAGTTTTTGTTTGTGGTCCATGTTCACGGTCTCATATAAAATTATCTCATAAACAATTAAAGAAAGGGGGTGTTCCTGTTTTAACATTTAAACAAGTGTATGAATATCCAATTAATGATTTACTTGTTTGTTTATTCTCTTTTAATATTTGTTATATATATTATTCATCTTCTTAGAAATTACAAGCACTAGGCAATCTTCGTGCAAATAGTTTTTATACTAAAACACTCTCTTTAAATCAAATCCCTTCAAAAGAACAACTTCAATCAGCATCTGCGTTTGTATTTTTTTTTTCTTTTATTTATTATTTTTCATAATATTTATTATATAGTTCTTTCATGGCACAATGGATTGTGAAGAAATATCCTTCAATTCCTGAAATCAATGATATTATTAATTAATTCTCTCAATTTAAAAAATCTTTAAAATCTTTTTTAAATCATTTGATTCTTTGAAAAAAAAAATTATAAAAGAAACTGAAAGAACTTAAATTTAATTGTTTAAATTAAACAAACGATGGAAGGATATTCTTTAATGAAAATGACAAGTTTTGACTCTGACAATGAAAGACTTTTTAAAAAAATATCTGATTTATTATTAAGTTCTGGGTATTATCGAGTTCGTTTAACTAATTTGCTTCCATTTGACAAAATACTTGGAGGATTAGCATGGGGAATTTCTGCTACATGTTATCCATTAGAAATAGATTTATGGCTTGCATACTCTGAATATGCAACTATGGGATTAAAACTTCAAGTAGCTGAAGGAGTATGTAGTGCATTAAAAGAAATGAAATGTCCAAGATTATTACAACCACACCAAATTACTGGTCTTGATTTTGGAGTATTACTTCCTGTTGTAGAATGGTTAATGACAAAAGTAGAAGAGGCAAGAACAATCATGGGAGATACTCTCAGAAATTATGCAGAATTTGTTTATAAAAAGTTTTATAAACCTGAAGAACTTGTAGTTGTTTATCGTATGGAAGAAAGTAGTAATGATCAGAAAATAAATTCAATTGTTGATGAAGATGAAACGAAACAACTTGAAGAAGAAGTAATTCAAAAAAGAAAAGAATTAGAAACATTAAAAGAAAAGAAAGATAAAGCTGAAAAATATTTTAAAGGAATGAGAAGTACTGTTGAAGCATTAGAAGCAGAAAAAGAAGAAATAGAAGAACAAATCAATGAAATACAAAGTACTGAGAAAGAAGAAGCAAAAGAAGAACAAGAAATTGTTATTAAAGCAAATGAAGTTGAAGAAGTTAAAGAGGAAATTAGAAAATTTAAAGAAGATTGTAAAGTAAAACATGATTATTATATAGAAACAATTAATACTATCAAATCATCAATTGAAGATAAAGACAAACTAGCTGCAATTGAAAAAATTGAAACACAACACCAAAAAGAAATGGCTAAAATAGAATTGTTAGAACATGCTCTTGGAGAACGTAAAAGAAATTTAAAACATATTGAAAAAGAAATTGATGCTGTTCCTGGTAAATTTGAATTACAACAATATCAAAAACAACTTATTTATTTATCAATACAAACATCAGTTACTTTAGTAGATACTCGTTATTATTATGAAATGTATAATTACATGACAGAAGTAAAAGAATTATACAAAGGTGAATTAAATAATTTAGAAAATATTACTAAAGGAATGGATGGAGTCAAAAATAATAAAACACTTCAGTCTTTACTTGAATCAATAATTAAAGCAAATAATTCTTTAGAAGGGATGATAATAAAAGAACAAAAATCATTACGACAAAGTGAAGAAAATTCACAAAATATTTCAATAAAATTACAAGAAATAAGTAGAAAAGAAACAGAATTTTATGAACTTGTTAAAAAGTTTGAAGATGAAATTTCATTAAATGAGAAAATTGAAGCAAAAATTCAAGAACTTCAATTTAAAAAGAGTCAACAAATGATAAGAGAAGATAATTAAATAATGAGTTTAAAGTAATTTTAATTATATTATTCTTGTTAGTCAATATTATTATTTTTGAGACTAAGAACTTGAAAAAAAAATAGAAAATAATAATTTAATTTTAATAGTAAAAATGAAGAAGGTTTTAGAGAGTAATAAAGATTATAATGAAAGAAACTTAGAAATATTTATTTTAACTGAATGTGAAGTTACTTCGTTTGAAGACTTTGAAAAGATTTGTCAGAGTCAAAAACAAGAAATTTGTCTTAAAACTCTTTGTAAAGGAAAAATTTGTAAAACATGTAACAAAACTCTTTGTAATTGTTGTTTTAATTTGTCAGAACATGAAAATCATGAAATTGAAAGTGTTGAAGAGATTAATATTTGTTGGTGTGGTAATGCACTTGAAGGTTATTTAGGATGTAAAGATCATAATAGTAATATTCAATTAGTTCAAAGACAAAATAATGTTAAAGATAGAATAAGATTATTAGTCTTAGAAATTTATAATTATTGTATTAATTTATTTATTCACTTTGAAGATAAAAAAGAAGTATTAACTATTGTGTTTAGAACATTATTAAAATTTTTACAATTTACTAAAGTACTTAATACAATTCATGAATGTTTAAAAGAAAAAGAAATTATTCAATTTTGTTCATTTTATGAAGAATTATTAAAAAAGCAAGAACATCTTACTTTTATGAAATATTATTCATTAGTTATAGAACTTTTATTCATTAATCCACAATATCAAACAATATGTTTTACTTTAATTGAACAAAATCTATTACCAATAAAACTTCTACATTTATTTACTGCTCCATTTTATTTACCTCCAACATCATATTTGCAATGTAAATTAATACTCAAAACTTTAATTCAACAACTTCAATTTCAACAAACTGTTCAATCATTTCAATATCAACATAAATTGATTGTAAGAAAATGTCAATCTTCTTTTTACTCAAATATTCAATTAGTAAAAGATATTATTCATTTTATTGATGATAGTCTTCTTTTTTTATATATTGAATTCATCATTAAATTAAATGAAATGTTGTCTAATAATATAATATTTGACTCCCCAAATATATCTTTTTTAGTACTTCATCAATACGTTAAAATAGTTGTAGAAATCTCTTGGAAGATTATTGATCAAATTTCAAATGAACTTCTTCTTAAATTAATAGAAATTATTTCATTTTATCTCAAAGAACATTTAACACTTCTTTATGGAAACAATCAATTTTATGATATTCTCATTGGACTTTTATTAATTGAATTGGATAAAAGAAAGATTGTAAATAATATTATTCAGTCTATTCTTCCAGAATGTATTCAAATATCATTTATTAGACTATCATCTTATCACCAATTTATTCCACAAATGGATTTTAATTTTGAAAATGAAATATATCCATTAAGAGACAATCCAATTCTTCCGTATGAATATCAAACTTCTATTTCTTTTGCCCAGAGTATTGGATATCAATATCCTATTGCTAAAATTTCTTCAATCTTTGAATTATTAAATTATGAATTAAAAACAAATGGATTTAAATCTTTTATTAAAAAATTTAAAGAACATCATTTTGATGAGTCTTTTATTTATCAATTATTCTTACATTGTATTATCTTTGAACCAAATTCAACACATTTTATTCAATCATCTATGGATTTGGTTCAGTTATTCACTTCTCCAACTCAAATTTGTCATAAAGACTCAATAACTCTTTTAGTCCAGAAACACTCCTTACAACTTCCTCTTTCTATTGATATTTTTAATCCTTTATTTTTATTAACCCCTCAAAATGACCAAAAACATATTTTTCATTTATACTCAACACTGTGTTATGCCTATGATTTTCCATTATTATGTGGTGGTGCTGTTGATGGATGGAAAAAGGAATTGTTAACTGATCAAGAAATACTTATCAATTTAAGTGCTATTATAACAAGAAAAAATGAATATACCATTTTACTTATTGAATTTTTATGGCTAAGAGTCAATAGTAACTGTATAATTCAAACACATCCAGTAAACAAAAGAATAGCAACTATCCTTAAAATATTTTCAACACAAAACATTTTATGTTCAAATACAATATGGAGATTAGTGAGTGAATATAACCAGATCGACTCAAATCTCTATGAAGAGTTTTATAAAATTGCCATCAGCCATAGTAAATAACAATATATTGTCTTACCTTTTTTATTTATGTTTTAATCATTTTATTTCTTTATTATCCATCACTTGAATAATATCAACAATGAGAATTTATTAAAGATAAAATGAAATTGTAAATAAAATTATTATTATTAAATATTGTTATAAATCCTCTTTTAATACAATGAATATATCAAATTATATTTAATATTATTATTGATTAATGTTAATACGTAATGTAAAGAAAAATAAACAAGACATAAGCATTCAATGAGATAGAGAAGAGTTATTGTCAATAATTATATAAAATGACAATAAAAATAGTAAAAGAAATACAATGAAAAAAAAAGAATAAAAGAGATAGATGAAATAATAAAAATATGAGTAAATATTGTGATAATAAAGATTACATCAATAATAAATATAAATAAATAACAAGAAATGATATACAAGAAAGAATCAAAAGAATAAGAAGTGAATAGAAAAAAAAGAGAATATGAAGAAAAAATAGATAAAGAAATGTTAATAGAATTGGAATTTCATCAATGATTAATTGATAATAAACATATAATACAACAATAAATGAATAAGTTCTTTGTTTATTATTTAGATCTTCTTCTTGTTTTATGAATAAAACATTTTATTTTCTTTTATTTCTTTTCCATTGTTGTCTTTTCATACTTATTTCTGTTTATTTCTTCTTTTTTTCTTCTTCTTTGATGCTTATTTTAATTCTAAATAACATCTATTTCTATATTTCTTATTTAATGAATGAATATTTCATTATCATTATATTATTATTTATAATTTCATTTATTATTATTATCATCATTTATATCATTTTCTTTTCTTATTATTTCATATTATCTTATTTCATTCTTTCTATTATTATTTATTATATTTATTATTAAATTAATTCATCATAATTAAATTATTATTTGATATTTCATTATTTTATTATTTCATTTTGTATTAATGTTTATATGTTGTATTTCTGATATTCATTCTTCTTGTCTTATTAAAGAAAATAAATAAGTAAATAAATAAATAATAAAGAAATTGAATTGAATAATATTTATATTAAATACATTTATTGAACAACATTACTGTGTCATATAATATTATCCTTTCATTCATTATTAAATTTGAATAAATATGATATAATGTAAAATGAAAGTGCATATAAAATACTACCATAAACATTTAATATAACAAATAAATTAAGAATAATGACACAAGAATAAAGAATAATGAAATAAAAGAAGTTATATCAATAAAAATGAATTAAATTCAATGATTGGTAATTAACACCAATATGATATTTAACATGAAAATGAAATAAATGAATAAACAAATAAAATTACAACACATGTATAATGAATATTAAAGTCAATATAAACCAATAAAAAATAAATAACACAATAATGAATATTCAATAATAATCTAACAACAATCATTTAAATAGAAATAAAATATGATAATGAAATTAGAATATTTACTAAGTCAAATGGTTTATAATTGATTTTTAATATTAAAGAGAGTTAACAACCTGAGTAAAATATTTTAAATTACTAAATTCTTTAACAAATTAACAAAAAAGAAGAAATAAAATTTTTATGAATTTTATTCAAAATTAATTAATTTTTCCACATATCCTTGATATAAAGGAAGAAGTAATTTACCTTCAGAATCAAACACTTTATTAACTTCAATTTCAATACTGTATTCTTTTTTGTCTTTACGCATTATTATTTGAAAATATGGAGTATAAGAAATCATTGCACTATAAAACTCTATCTTAGGTTTCTTAATTGCAACAGCAAAACCACTATGTTTAAACCACATAATATAAGTTAAATACCCATCAACAATAATGTAAATAATAATTATTGCAACAATATGCCAATATGATTCAAGCCATGGTTTTGGATACCACCAAGCAAGTGCTCCTAAAAAAGAACAAATGACAGAACAAACAATAATAGTATTTGAATACCAATAATCAATATCATATTTTAATTGAGTTTTAAGAATTTCTTCTAGTCCTAAGTCTAATACTTTCTTTAATTCAACTGGATTATACAATGAAACTTTTGGAACAGTTAACTTGTTTTTTCCCATTTACTTTTATATTTTAAAGTTCAGAACTAAGATCTTTTAAATATGAGTGAAGAACCAAGTATTCAATGTGAAAGTATGCATCACACAGCTCCTAAACCTGGTAAAAAAAACTTTGGTAATTTAGTACGAAGTGCACAAACACAAGGTGTTCAACAAAAACGACTTGGTAGAATTCAAACAAATAGACAATATTTTGATTCTGCTGAATATTCATTACATAAAGTAGCACAAAAGAAAGAAGAAGAGGAAGAAGAAAAAGAAAAAGAGAATAATAAAGAAAATAAAGAAGAAAAATGAAATTATTTGAATTAAATTACTTTTTTTAACATTTCTAAGTTTTTAATGACGTAATAACTACGTTAGTGTATTTCTTGAATTGAAACGAAAATGGCTTGTGGTATTTTAACAACATTTTTCTTATGAATTAATTCAACATCAACCCATCCATAAACCTTTGGCACAGTAAATGTAAGTTGACCCCTTTTTTTATTTCCTTCTATTTGACAGATAATAGAAGAAATTTTTATTTGTGTTGTTGCCCCAAGGTTTTCTCCTTGAACTATGACTTGGTTATTAACACAACAAAATTGTGGATAAAAATTATATTCATTTTTATTTTTTTCTCTTTCAGCATCTTCCTCCTCTTCTTCTGAAATTATACTGTCTGAAGAACTACCATCTTCTACTGTAAAATCTATTAATCCATCACAATTAAATTTATACCCACTATCAATTATTATTGGAATTTGTTTATTTCTTTTATTCACTAGTTCTCCTTCTTTAACTTCATTAAATTTGTATTCTTCACAGGCTTCATCTTCATAAGGATGAATACGATCCATCAATGTATTAATTTGTACTGAGAAAGAACGAATTTCTTCAAGAAATAACATTTTCATTCTTTGAAGAAAGAATTGAGTTTTATTATCTCCATTACTTAATGAAATAGGTAAAGCCTCAAACTGTTTTGAATATCCATCAAATTTAGTTTTACACTCTTTAATGTTGCTAACAAACTCCGGACATATTTTAAGATTTAAACATGAATAATTAGTAAATTCATCAAATAAGTCTGCACATACGTTCATTATTTCTATTATTTTTTCTTTTTTATAGAATATATTTTGGTAAAATGAAGAAGTTTCAGAGATTTCTTGTTTGATTGTTGTTTGATTTACTTTCATTTTGAACAAACTTGAAGTCCAATTTTCTCTTCTCTTAAACATCATTTGAATTTATTAGTTCACACTGCATAATAATATAAAAACAAAAAGAAAGGGCTCAATCCATGCATATAGTCAACATTATTTTTGATAATGATTAGTTATCCCTCTGACATACCTAATTCGTTTCATTGCCCAATTAATTATTTTCTAAATAAAAAAAGTATTCTTATATTCTACTCTATAAAAAATTAAGGTTTTTTATTTAATTAATTAAAATTAATTAACATAATTATAAAATTTATCTTTTTCTCTTTGAATTAAATTCTAATTATTCATTCTTTTAAACAAATATTTGTTTTTGAATATACTTCATTTTAATTAACATTAAAATATCGCTATTCTTTAATTAATACTCTTTTTACTTACTCACCTAAATTTTCTTTTTTCTATTTGTTATACCAATTCATATCGTTCTCTTTTGTCAAATATTTTAGTCTATCTTATTTCTCAATGAAGTATATTATTAAGTTATTGAAAGTAGTTATTATAATTTTACAATTTATATTTTGAATTTATTAACATTACTTCTTTATAATAGAAGTCATTTCAACAAAAGATATAACATAATTACAAGAGACAATTATTATTTAATCAATTATTTTATTATCTTTCATAATAAATGATTAATAAAATTCTGTAAAATATTATTTATACAAAAGAAAAAAAAATTATACACTTAAAATATTAATTAAAACTTATTTTTTTTCTTGAGCCTTAAATATTTTAAAATATTCATCAACAAGGTTATCAATACGAGAATTTAAAAATTTAATTTTCTCTTCTGTTGTACTATAATGACCTAAAGATAATACTCCTCCTATGACAAAATCATTAAGATATAATTCAGTTACACCAAGTCCATAATTTGAAATGCACATTAATAAAGCTATGTCACAAGAAATATCCCATGATAAACAAGTAGATGGAATAACTGGAAGTAATGTTTTACATTCATAAACTAGTTTCATTGCATAACTTAAAATGGAATACATTTGAGAATGTGTGATAACTTCTTTTGGACAATTTGGATTAGAAAGTATTTCATTAACAATTATCTGTAATTGAAATGAAGTAATTGGAACAAATTGTGTTTTGTCAATTTTCCAATTAGAAACGTTACTGCCAAATCTATGAATACAACTTTCAATACAATTTAACCATTCATTAATCTTTTCAATTCTCATTGTTGGAATATATTTTTTAAAAATTTTATGTAATTCATTTTCAATAATTATTTCTTCTGAAGTATCAGAATCATCCATTGGAACAACTTTTAGTTCTTCTAATGGAACAATAGGAATAATAACTGATGTATTATTTTGATTTTTATCATGTTGTTCTAATAAATTATTTTGTTCTATTTCTTCATGTTGTTTAATAACATTTCCTTCATGATCAAGTCGACCATATTTTTCAAGAATTCGTTCTTTATTAAATTTTTTTGGACCAACTATTAAGTCTTTTAATTTCATTTCATTTTTATTTTGTAATGTTGGAGATTTTATAGTCTTTATTTGTTCTAAAGAAGATTTATTAATTTCATTATTCTCTTTATTGTGTTCTTCAATTTGAACTTCATCTGAAGAAGACTTATTTAAAGTATTTGTATCTATTTGTTCATTCAATTCATCAATTGGATAAATTTTTCCTTTCTTTGCAAATCCATTAATTAACCTAATTTGATCATTATCTACATCTAAAACAATTTGATGGATTTCTTCATGAGACTTAAATGTTAATAAATCATTAATTAAATATGTTTCATTTATTGGTTTTAATTTACCAGTATATCCATATTTAAAGTTATGTTTTGTTAATAATTGATAATATATTTGTGTTTTTTCTGAAGTACTTAATTCTTGATCAAGTTCATTCATCATTGTTGTTATTTCATCTAATGATTCACTAATAGTTAATTCAAATACAAATAAATTCTTTTTAGATAACATTAAATATTTGGTTCTAATAATTGATTCAAAAAGTGGAGAATATTCATTACTAAGATCAATTACAATATCAATCATACTTAAATCTAAAAACATTCTACTACATGAATTATCAACACATACAATACGATTGTTTATTTTTAATTTATCTTGTCTATTTCCATTTTTCTTTTTATACTCTTGAATAATATTTTCTTTTTCATTACTTTCAATATCATTTAAAAACATTAATGAACAAATACATTCAACAAGTGGAAAATTAAGTTCCCATTCTATCATATTACAATTTAATTTTTCTGAAATAGTTCTAAGTGTTTTATCATAATCTCCTAACACAGCAATTTTAAATTGAGTATTATTTAAGATTAATTTAATTAAATAAATTATAAATTCAACTTTACATCCTAAATTATTTCCTTTATAAAGTGATGGGTCTGTTAAAATTCGTTTCATCATTTCAAGACATAAATCTTTATTAGTTGTTGATTTACTCATTAAACTTTTCATAGTATTATACATATTTATTTGTTCTTCTTTCATATGAAGAAAAACATCAATATATTTAATATAATAATTAATTGGTGTATATTCAAGAAAAGAAACTTCACCTAATTTTCTTTTTTCAATTCTTGATCTTAATGCTTCAGACTCTGTAAATTTATCATAAAGAATACAAATTGATTTTTCTTCACAAAAGAAATTAAATTGAAATGCAGCTTGTGGATCCATATCACAAAAAAGAATATCAACAAAAACTTTTCTTTTAATTCTTAACATATTAGGTGTTGAAATAATAATACCATTATAAAATCCTCTTTTATCATTTCTATATAATTCATCTTTTCTAATTTTTTGAAGAGGAACAGTTGTAGGTCTATCAAGTAAAAATGTAATATTTATGTCTGGAAAAAATCTGTTTATATTTTCTTTATAAAATGGAATATTACTTTCTTCAGTAACAAAAATAAAAGGACCAGTTAGTCCCATTGTCATTTCTCTATATAACATTTTAAATAATTCAAATTTAAATTGTAATGAATTGTAACACCATGTAACATTTCCTCTTTTTAAACTTCTAATAACTTCTTTAACATATTTTATAGTTGGATCATTTTTTGAAAATCCCTTTGGATTTGTTTTAGAATCTCGTATTGAAACAATAGGTTTTGTTCGATCTTCATATCGTTTAATAAGTAAAGAATATTCAGGACTTGTAAAAAATTCACTACTTTCAGAAGATATAAAGATTTCATCATTATAATTCCATTTAACAAAATAACCCATTGATGAATCATCTCTAAGTTGTTTATTTATAATTTTTTCTGGCATTAAAATATCAGCATTATACTCTTTATTTAGTGCTGGTTGTACAATCATTGAACCAAGTTGATTATTTTTTATAAATTCTTTAAATATATTATTAGGATCAATTTTAATATTTCCTTCTAATTTACTACGTTCAACCCATGAACATTCAAGTATAGAATAATCTTTCCATTTAACTAAATAATATTCTCCATTTTCAGGAAGTTCTATATCTTTATTAATATCAGGGTCATAACATTTAAAAGTTCTAAGTTTTGAAAATATTGAACCAGATATGTATTGAGTCAGAATGTCTTCAACTATCATTCTATCCTCATTAGAGTCTCCCATCCTAAAATGTTTTCTATCTCTTTTATTTTTTAGTTTATTTCAAGTAAATATTTTAATATTTATCAAAAATTAAACCATTTAAATGAAATAATCAAAATTCTAAACTCTTTTAAATAAAACTAAGAATAAATAAACTTATCTTTTCAATGAATAAAACAGCTGGATTGTTACAATGGTGTCAAAGATCTACTAGTGGTTATGAAGGTGTTGATGTAAAAAATTTTACAACATCATGGAAAGATGGAAAAGCATTTTGTGCTCTTGTTCATCACTTTAAACCAGAACTTATTAATTTTGAAAAGTGTAAAACACAAACACAACAAGAAAATTTAGAAATGGCTTTTGCTGCAGCTGAAAAAGCTGGTGCTCCAAGGATGATGGATGTTGAAGATTTTGATATGGATGTCCCAGATAAGTTAAGTGTTATTACATGTATTGGTGTATTACAACAATACTTAGATACTACTCCATCTACAGAACAACTACATCCTGCTAAAGAACAAAAAGAAAAAGTACAATATACTCTCTACTCATCTGCAACTCATTCTCCTCCTGTTAAATCAAAATCACCATCTATTTCAAATGATATTCAAAACCATTCTGTACCTCAAAGAAGATCAACAGTTGCATCTACTTCTGATGCTGCAAAAAAAGCACAATTAAGTCTTTGTTCTTCTTGTGGAAAGCCTATCATTGGTAGTGTTGCATTAGAAGTTAAAGGAAAAAAATATCATAAACAATGTTTCTTCTGTTCTAGATGCAAAAATGTATTAGATGAAAAGTCTTTTGTATCTATTGATGATGCAAATTATTGTCTTGTATGTGGTAAACAAGTCTTTTTTGAAAACAAAAAGAAAAAAGAAGAAGAAAAAATGAATAGTAGTGAACATCCTTTAAATTCAACTCATGACCAAATACAATCAACTCCAAATGCCAATAATCCAATTTCATCTCCTACTAATGATTTAGAAATTAAAAAAGAAAAGAAACCTATTCAATCTTCTGGTAATTGGAGACAGAAAAGTGAAGAAGCAAAGAAATTACAACAAGAGAAGGAAGAAAAAGAAAGAAAATTAAAAGAAGAAAAAATTAAAAAAATGATGGCGTTAAGAAAATCAGCTCAGTCTCAAAGTCCTGATATTTCTGTTCTCAACCAATCATCTTCTAACAGTAGTACTTCACCTGTTCCTGAACGTCAAACAACAACTAATAATCTTACTACTTCATCGATAAAAATTAGAAATGGAGGTAATGAGGAAGATGTAGTAAAAAGTAATGACAATGTACCAAAAATTGGACTAAGAACAAGTATTGGAAAAACAACAATTCTTGAACGTAAATCCTTTGAAAATCAAAGTTCATACAGAAATTCTCTTACTAAACCATCAAATGATAATTCACCTTCACCATCATCATCTCCTAATTTCATTGATCCAAATGATGATGAGTGGGTTTCTGGAAATACAATTAAAAGAAGATCAGAATCACCACGTCCTATTCTTTCAGATGCTGAAGATGAAGATATAGCACCTCGTTCACATACTGTTAAAATTGATTTACCAAAACCAATATTAGCAACATGGCAATTTTATGTTGTTTTATTTACAATTATTGGAGTAATGACAATTGCATTTTATGCTTTTTTTAAGTAAATGATGCATTATTTAAATTTTCTATTTTTTTCCTTCTTTAAAGAAAAAGAAAATACGAAAATTCTTTTACAAAAAAAAAAAACAAATAAGAATAAATATGAAATGATTAAAATAAACTAAAAAGAACTTATTATTTGAAGAACTTTAAAAAAAATAGTAAACATATAATAAAAATATAATAACAACAGAAAAATCTCACAACATTTATTTCCACCCTTCAATGGAGGAAAAAGTCAATGAATTAGATAATCAGAAAATGATTTCAATTTGTCTTATTGGATCAGAAAGAGTTGGAAAAACAACGTTACTTAAAATATGGAGTGTTAGTTTTTTTTTTAATTTTTAATTTAGATATAAAAAATTAATATTTTAGAATGAAGAATTTGAGTCTGTTTATTTAAAAACAGATGAAATAATCTCTAAAACTTTAAAAGTAAATCATAATAATACTACTCTTGAAGTTACTATTGTTTGTTTTATTGTTTTATTAAAGTACTTTAATGAATTTTAAAGAATAATATAATAGTGGGATTGTTCTGGAGATGAGTTCAAAAATACAAGAGGAACTGTTGATTCTTATGTCAGTAATGGTCCAATCCATATATTTGTTATATCACAATCTGATAAAGGAAGTGTTGTTTTTTTAAAAGGATTTATTAACAGTATATTTTATAGAAAATCAAACCCTAAACGAAAATATATAATTGTTACTCATTGTGATGAAGAAGATTGTACAGAAGGACTTATTGATGAAATTACACAAACATTACATTCTAAAAGATATAATGTATGTTGTGAAGAAATAGAAAAAATAAAAAGTATTCTCAATGAAATTGTTATTGAATATGCAAATGAGTTTTTACCTAAACCAGAATTAGATTCTATTCAAACTCCCTCAAAAAAATCATGTTGTTTTTTGTTTTAGTTTAATGACAACATGGTCATTAGTTTGATTAATTTGTTGTTATGTTTACTTTTTTATTCTCTTGTGTTTTTATTTGTTTTGTTATTCTTTTTTATTTATTTATTTTATCAACTGAATCATAAGAAATATAACAATTATTTTTTGTTAAAAATAAAGATATTTTTTTTCATTTGAATATTCTCATTGAATTACAATAAGAAAGATTAATAGTGATATAATCTCCAAATTAAGATATGGATTTTGTATTGTCCCATGGAAACTAGGAGAATTGGAGAAGATAGATAAACAAATAAGAAAATCATTAATTCACCTCCAATTATACAGTAGAAATATCCCAAAAAGTAGATTATATGTTAAAATAAATGAATTGGGATTAGGATTAATGTCAGCAAGAGATGAATGTGGTAAAGAATTATTAAGAATATATTTAAAATACAAATATCAAACACAGGAATAGGAGAAATGATAGAAGCAATAAAAGAAAATCCAAATAGAATAATTAAAAGAATGAAGAAAGCATTTGGTAAGAATATTAATTTTAATGAATTAATGAATGTAATAGAATTAAATGAAAGAAAGCATGATGTAAAGGAAATATTTGAATGGGTAAATAATGAATTAAATGAAAGATATTTAAGTGAATTGAAAGAAAAGAAATGTGGTGAATATATAAGATGTGCAAATGGCACTTTCAATCATAAGAAATTAACAATAATAACATGGAAGTCATTAAACATAAAAAGAAATGCATTCCTCCAAATAGTAAAGATGCAAGAAGGAGTAACTATGACAGGAAGTATTAAATCAAAATTACTCCAAAATGATGCTTTAAAATATTGTAAACATTGCCCTAACACAATTGCATCTATTAGTCATATATTGTTAGTATGTAATGAAGAAGAATCAAATATTAAAACATGATTATGTTTGTAAACAAATATATAAACACATATTAATTACATATTTTAATGAATTTGATGCAATTGATTTTAATAATCCTCCTAAATGTATTAATAATGATGAAATGATTATAACTTACAATAAAGATTTATTGGTTAGTGACGGCAACGAAAAAAAGCAAATAATTGAAAAAGAAGAGAATGAATGATATAAAAGAATAAAAAGAAAGTAAGAAGTTTGATATGATGAAGAAAGAATAAAAGTAGAAAGGAGAGAATATAAAAAGAAAGAAGATAAAGTGTAATAAAACAAAAGAGATGATAAAAGAAGAAAAGAAAGAAAAAAATAAAGGATGCAAATTTTATTGAAACAAATAAAAAAAGCGCAAAAAAAAGCGCAAAAATTAATGATGCAAAATATTTTGAAATAAAAATAAATCATCATTTGATATTATTATATTTGATAATAAATTATATTATATATTAAATACAACATATTTCTTTATTATTTATCTTTCTTTTTATTATTTCATATATTAAATTATTATTCATTCATTTATTATTTATATTTCATTTATTAAATAAAATGAAAATGAAATTGTAAAATATCAATTAAATATTCATGAATAATAATTTATTAATATTTAATAATTGAAATAACAAATAATAATGTAACATTATTAATATATTCAATATATTCTTTATTTAATTTGTTCAATATTAGATTATTCTATTTCATTATCATTTCATTGTCTTCATCATTTTATTTCATTTATTATTTCATATTCATTTATTATTTTTTAAAATCAAATAAACAATAATATTGATATTCATTCATCATATTCATTTAATATAATAAATATACACAACATTTCAGAATAAATAATGAATAATTAAGAATGAAAATATTGAATTATTCTATAATTTATTCAACATAAAATCAATAAAACATATATTTTGATAATACACAAATGAAATAATAAAGAAATATACAATACGAAAGAATTAATAAAAAAGAAATAAAAATAATGAATGAATATAAAAATTGATAAATAATAGAAGAAAGAAATAGAAAAACAACGAAAACAAATAATATAAAAAGAATACAAATATATGAAAGAATAAAAAGAAAGTAGAAGAAGAATATAAAAATAATAAATCACAAAGATGTAATAAAAGAAGAAAAGAATGAAAATGGTGTATTTTTAATGTAAAAATTAGAAATATGAAATAAAAGTGTCTAATTTAATGATGTAAAATAATTAATATTGTTTTATTGAAAAAAAATATTTTATTATTTTTTATGTTTATTATTTATATGTATAACTTCATTATGATGTTTATTATATATTCAATCATATGTGTTATGTTATTATTATAACATATAATAAGTGATAAAATATAAATGAAAATGATATGAATATATAACATAGATTGAATATAAAACAAAAGAATAATAAGAATAAATGATAAATAAATATAGAAATGATAATCAATGATATAATAATAAAATCAAAGTATAAAAGATAAAATTAATATTAATATAAAACAAAAGAGAATAAATATAAAATGAAAATAGATATAAATGATAATAATATAAAAGATGAATAAGATGAATAAACAAATACATTTAAATATAAAGAATAACAATAAGAAAATCTAAATAATATAAACATAAAAATAATAAAATAAGAATAATATAATAATATATAGATAATAAGAATAATACAAAGATATAAATATAAACAGAGAAATAAATATAAAAATACGATAGATAAATAACATATAAATAAAAAGAATAAAAAGAATAAAAAGAAATATGAATAATCAAATCATTTATTTCATTAATATTTCATACAAAATGAATACAACTGATTATAAAATATAAACATAAATATATACAGATTGTATATTTATCATATTTTTATTTTTTTATTTTTATTTTAGGAGTAAAATATAATAAATGGAATATTCTATGGATGCAAAATATTTTGCATCTTTTTTCTTTTTTGTAAATTATTTAGATGCATTTTTTCTTTGCTAATTTTCGTACCCAAATAAATGAAACAAAAATAGAAGAAATAATAAATGAAGGGATAGAAAAGAAAAAAGAAAAAGAAGTAGTAGTAGAAATAAAAAAAATTATTGACCAACAAATAACATCAAAAAATGGAAGTGTCATCAAACAAGTGGACACTTTAGAAGATGGTTCGAGTCAAAATGAGTAGATAAAACTACTACAGTTAAAACATGGAAGTCAATCAATATTAAGAAAAATGCATTTCTCAAATTAACTAAAATGCAAGATGGAGCAATATTTTGTGAGTATAGAAAATCAAAAATAATGAAAAATGAAAGATTAAAATACTGCCCACTTTGTAAAGACAAGATAGCTACAGTAAAACACATTCTACTATCTTGTATTTATCATAAAAAAATCACAAATAGAAAAACATGACCATATAGATATTATATTATGGGAGGGATTAATAAGAAAATATACATGAAATAAACAATATAAAAACCCCCATATGAAACAGTGTTCAAATATAAAGACATCACAATGATATGGAACAAATAAATAATGCCTAAAAGTGAATGACAATCCCACAAAATACCATATATATTAGATAAAAAGAATAAAACTTGTCTATTATTTGATATGACTAATGTTGAATATCACAATATTAATGGAGTGTATTTGAAGAAAAGAAATAAGTATAAGGAATTAAAGAATATTCTAATGAAAATAGAAAAACTAAAAGATTTCAAAATAAATCCAGTAGTAATCTCAATAAATGGATTAATAAATAAAGAAAGTATTAAATTAATCAAAGAATTAAAAATTGAAATTGACATCGAGAAAGAAGTAAAAAACCTTGTCATAAAAAACATGATGGATGTCATGGAATACTGCTTCAATCACAACCAAACATACTCCGTAGAGCTGCTTGAAGAAGAAGACGAAGAGACAGGATTAGTCTCCCCTGAGCCAGGAAGAATAGAAGCTAGTTCTATTAATATTTAATTAATTGCTTATTATTAAAAATAAATTTTATTAAATAGTAATAAATAACATACAAGAATTAATTTAAATCAAAGGTACCTTCTATTATCATTTTTCTGTCATTTAAAGTTTCTTCTAATTGTTTAATCTTTTCTTCTTTGGTTTGAATTTCTTCTTTTAATTGACTATTATAACTTTCAATATGTTGAATTTTTCTATCGTTGTCTTGAAGTAAATTTCTTAGTTGTGTATTTTCTTCTTGATACCTTTTTAACACTGAACTCATTTTTGCCAATTCTTTCTTACTTTGACTTTCATTTTCGTTAGCGGATTTTGTTCTTTTTCTTTCATACTCTAAATTATTTTCTAATTCCTTGTAACGTTGGTCTTGAATATTTAACATATCATTGTACCACATAATTTTATTTTTTGTATAAGCTATTTCTTCTTCTTTCATTTTTAATTGATCTCTTAATTGGTCAATAACCTCTTGAAAAGAGCCTTCAGTTGGTGGTGTATTTCCTTTTATTCTATAGTCTCTAGTCAAATGATTATTAGAAGCTGAATTACTTATTGTTGAGACATCACCTTGAGGAATCCCAGAAAATGGTGTTTGAAATGTAGGAGAATATGGATGGTTTGTTGTTGTCGTTTTAGGTATTGTTTTTTCAATTGGACTATTTATTTGTTTTTGGGGAGTATATGTACTCTTTTTTGTTGTGTTAGGAACTTCTTTTTGTTTCTTTGTCATCCCTGTATCAGGTTTATGTTTTAAAGGGTCAAAAGGAACAGGATTTCCTAGCAGATTGCAATGACCCTTTTTTTTAAAGTCATGAAGAGTTAAAAGCTCTTTTCCAGACACTTTTTCAGAACTGACAGAACCAACTTCAATAAGATCATGAATACTTAAATTTACATTTTTTCTTTCTTGGTAATTAGAGCAATCTAAATAACATGAACAAAAAGTTGTTCCATCACTAACTTGAACAAAAAGATATTTTGTTCCTTTTTCAAAATTAGAATTAATCCCTTTAATTTGGAGTGTAGTTGGATCAGTTCTTATTTTGTAGCGCTGAAGAATAGGAATTATATTTGTTGTTAAATAATTAGTACCCTTAACAGGAGGTATTGACATGAATTAATAATTCTTTAGTCCATTTAAATTTATTATTTTTTTCTCATTATTTTTGGAAAACCCTTAAGGGTTATTATTTTTTTTCCGAAAAGATAAGAATGAATTTTCATACAATTTAAGTTATTTAGTGAATAATTCTTGACTTAACGTCTCAACCATTTGATGTAGTTTTAATCTAAACACATCTTCAATTACTTGTATTTCCTCTGAACTTAATTTCTTTTTTAATTCCTCCCATTTTTCGTTTATTGATGGAGGTAAAGGTTGGGCTTGTAATGTATTTTGTGGGATATTACAATTATCCTCACTACTTTCACTAGTCCTTCCATCTTCACTATTATTTAATAATTCATCTTCATCATCATAATTTAATGGTCCAACTGACATAGCAAGTAATTCAGCTACTTTTCCAATATCACCACCAGCTTGATTAATACATTCATCAACAATAGATTGATCTAGTTTGGGAAATAATATTAAAGGAACAGGAGGAGTATTAGAAGGGTTGTTCATTTGAATTTTTGTAGTTAATTCAAAACCTAAAAGTTAAAAAAACAAAGACATTAATTATCAACATCAGAAAGACTTCCTTTTTGATAGTCTAAATCAGCACTAATTTGAAAATTATTCATACTTGAAATCTTTTTATATGGTCTTTGTATGAAAAATTGTTCAATATATTGAGAAACCATCTTTAATGCTGGCATTTGTGATAATACTCCTGGTGTTTGTGCCTTTTCGATTTCTCCCCATGGAACAATAATGTCAGCTCTTTTACGTTGTGGATAAACCCATTTATCATATGCAGGTTTAACAAATTTTTTATATTGAAATAATACAGAATCAAGTGTTCTTCCACGATAATTAATATCTCTTAAAATTCTTCTTGCAAGTCTAGTATCATTATCTGATTCAATAAATATTTTTAAATCAAACATATCAAAATAATTTTCATATTCTTTCATTTGATAAAATGTATATAATCCTTCAAATATTACAACATCTCCAGTTTCAACTGAAACCCAATCTGGTTTTCTTGAATGAGTAACATAGTCATATACTGGTAATGATACATTTTTCTTTGCCTTTATTTTTTTTAATGTATCAATTATTAAGTCCCAATCAAATGAACTTGGTGAATCAAAATTATATTCAGCAACATTATCATGTTCTTCTTTTGTTAATGGTCTATAAAATGAATCTTGTGAAATAACTACAAATTTCTCTCCTTTTAATGTATTTGCAATTTCTTGACAAAATGTTGTTTTCCCTGAAGCAGTTCCACCAGCAACAGCAATAAGTACAGTTGGATTGTTATAGAAATGATATCTAAAAGTGTCTTGAGACATAATGAATTGTTGATTTGAAATTCTCTTTTTAATTTCATTAAAAACCCTAACTTTTTTAATTACTAAATTTTTTTGAGGTAGTACAATCTTCTTGTTTTCATAACTTCTGTTTAGTGATAATAAAATTAAGAGTAATGAATAAGTCGTTGCATTTTCTTGAAAATTGTAAAATAATATTTGTTTTTTTTTTAATTCTTTTTCTGTTCATTTTGTGAAGAACATAATAAAAATCTTCTTCTGTTATAAAAGTAAGGAACAAGGTTACGCCAAACATGCTTTCATAATAATAACTTGTTAATCAGATAAATTTAATGACAAACCATTTATATTTTATTTTATCAATCTAAATTAATCAAAACAACTATTGAAGATGAAAAGAAAATTCTTTTTTATCCAATAAATAAAAAGTTAAAAGTCTGGAATAACTGAAAATTCTTACTGAGATGTCAGCTTCTGAAAATACCCATCTTGTAGAAACAACTAGTACTCCAAGTATTGATACTCAACAAAAAAGTGTTGCTCAAATCACTGAAGCACAATCAACTAATGTTTGGAATGTTATATTATGGTATTTCTTTGAAATTAGTTATCATTTTTATAACTGTATTGTTAATGTAACTGTTGGTCCATCATTACAATTATTATCTATATATGCAGGTTATGAAAATTCAACTGGTGTTCAAATGACAACTGTTTGTAATGCTGTTGCTAATTGTATTGCTATGGTTGCTTCTCCTTTTGTAGGAGGTCTTAGTGATTATTATTCATTTCGTAAAGGTGCTGTAGTAATTTGTGCAATTACATATTATACATGTTTTTTGATTGCTGGTATCTTTTATTATCATTTTTGGTTACTTTGTATATTGTTTTGTATTGCAAGAACATCTTTTGAGTTAGTACGTTTGTTCTATGATTGTCAAATTCCATATATTATGGATCAAAAAAATAGAACATTAGCACAAAGTGTTGGAGGTGCAGTTTCTTTTACTGGTGCAATTCTTGCTATTGGTGTTTCATTTTGTTGTTCTCTTGTTTGGGGAAATTACTCAAATGTTAATCAATTACAAATTACACATGCAGAACCTGACTTTGGACCATTAAGACAATTGATTCTATTTAACTTTTTCCTTGGTGGATATGTCTTCTTACCATATGTTTTCAGTATAGAAAAAAGTACTCCACCAGCTAAGCGTTCTGTTATAGAAACATTAAAAGTTATTGGATTAGATTTGATTGATTCATTTAAAAATTATTTTAAAAGTAGGGATTGTATATTTATGTTTATTTCATGGTGTTGTACATTGTCTGCATTAAGTGTTGTAAATGGGTTATTTGTTGTTTTATTAACAACAATGTGTGGAATGAAGAAAACTGCAACAGACATTGTATTTTTAGCTTTAAATGTAACTGCATTACTTTGTGGTGTTCCATGGGCATTTTTCTTACATAAATTTGGACCAAAAAGAGCATTACAATTAATGTTAATCTTATTATTCTTTGGAATGGGATGTCTTGTTCTTACTGGAATGAAAGTTTCAAGTACTAAAATACTTTCTCAATGGATTATTATCCCAACAATAATATTCATTGGTCCAGCATTTAGTGTCGTTTATACTGCCTCTCGTCAATTAGTAATGGAACTTGCTCCTGTTCAACAATTAGCACAATTTTCTGCTGTTACACGTATTGCTGCAAGAGCTGGTGGAATGGTATTCCCATTAATCTTCTCAACAATAGTAAAACAACTTTGTGCACATGCTTTTTCTACTAATAAGTATAAATACAATTATGCATATCGTATTGCACAAATTCCTGTATTTATTCTTCTTATTATTGCTTTCTTCTTTATGTGTTTAGTTAAAAACCATCATAAAGAATATGTTTCAGGTAAACGTGCACCATATTCTAAAGAAACAGATATTGAATTAGGTGATACAGAACTTCCTCCAGAACAACAAAATAAAGAACAAGAGGAAGATGATGATGAAAAAGAAGAAATACCAACTATTGTTGAATAATTGTTAAAGAAAATGTAAAAGAAGACATAATAAAATTTCTTTTTCAAATATTATTTTAATGGTATATAAAACAATTTTATAAATTAAAAAATTTTTTAGAGAAAACAATAATAATAAATTAATTGAAATAATAAAACCCCATAAAAAGGAAAAAATATAAAACAGCAGTATAATAACCCTACAAAATAAACTAGTTTTTGCAATGCCAAAGAGAGGAGCTGGAGGAAGACAAGGAAATAAATTCAGAGTCACTTGCGGTTTGAATAATGCTTCAACCGTTAATTGTGCTGATAACACTGGTGCTAAGACTCTCACAATCATTTCCGTTAAGGGATTCCATGGAAGATTAAATAGACTCCCAAGAGCTGGATGTGGTGATATGGTCGTTGCTACTTGTAAGAAGGGTAAACCAGAATACAGAAAGAAGATGCATACTGCTGTTATTATCAGACAAAGAAGAACTTGGAGAAGAAAGGACGGTGTTACCTTATACTTTGAAGATAATGCTGCTGTTATTGTTAACATGAAAGGAGAAATGAAAGGTTCAGCTATTACTGGACCAGTTTCAAAAGAATCAGCTGATTTATGGCCAAAAATTTCTTCTAATGCTCCAACCATTGTCTAAGCAATCGTTAGGAATATTTTTGTCATTACTTTTTATTACTTTTCATATTAAATTAAAATAACATATTCAATTTTTTTAAAGAATTATTAAAATTAAAATAATCTTTAATATCCTATTATTTTATTTGTAGTTTTTTACTTTCATTAGTTTCAAGAATTTTTCTTTTGTTCAGTTTTAATGTATACCATAAATTAATAGATATATCATTTTGTTATAAAATTAGGTTCTTTAAAACATTTAAATTTTAATAGTGTTTGTTCAAAATAAACCCATTAAAATATTCCGCTTTTTATTTTTTTATTATTCAGTAATTTATAAAATTGACTATTCTTTAAAGAAATTATTAATTGAGAAGATATTTATATAAAAAATAAAACCATATTATTTCTAATAAAAAAATATTTTAAAATAATATAAGATAAAACAGTTTTTAAATATCATAGATTATACAAATGTTATTTTCAATAAATTAAAAGAAATATATTCTGTATCTCATGTTATAATTAAAACAAATCTTGGAAGTATTTTGTTTGTTTTATTCTTTAAAAGAAAAAGAATTATTCAAAAAAAAAACATTAATAAAAACAACAAAGTACATTTTTTATTTTAATTGTATTTGAGATAAATATAAATTATTTCATTTGTAATATTTATAAAGACTAATAAATAACTGTTAATTTATTTATAGTTATAAGTATTATTTATTAATTCTAAGTTTAATCTTTTTTATTTAATAATTTGTTGAGAATCTTTTATTGTAAAGAGTAATTAATGTATAACTGATAATAAAATAAATTTATTTTATTTAGTAGTATAATAAAGTATTTAATGATAAGAGTTAAGAGTTTAATTTATTTATAATAATGACTTCTTTCATTATTGTTATTAAATATTTTTTAAAAGAATAATTAAGAAATATGAAAGAATAAAAAAATATGAAAACAAACAACAATTTCTTACATTAAAGTAAATAAATTAATTCAGTTGTTAAGTTAAAATAGAAATAATTCAAACTTAATAGTAGTTCTATACTAATAATAATAATTTTCTGTTTAATCTAATTCAGTAACTTTATCTTCATCATTTTTTATTGTTTCTTCAGAGTTTTGATTATTTTCTTTTATTGAATCAATGTCTATTTCAACATCATTTTCTTCAACTTCTTTTTTTAATTCTTTTTGTTTCTTTAAAACAATACAATTTAGTGTTTGTGTTATAAGACATCCAACAGTAGCAATTCCACCCCATATTAATCCAACCCATTGAGACCATTCTAAATTATCTGTTTGTGTTGATATTAAACCAGCAACAACAGGAGAAAGACAACAAGTTAATTCTCCAACCATTTCCACTAATCCCATCATTAATCCTCTTCTTTTTGCTGAGACTTTAACCGAATACAATACATTCATTTGAAGGTCTAACCCAGAAATAAAGCCAGTTGGAATTGCAAAAATTAAACAAACCCAACCATTTTTGATGAAATTTAATGCAAGACATACTAACCCTAAAACAATTGACATAATGGTACTAAGAATCATTTTATATTGCCATGCTTCAATATATCCAATAATAAAGAAACAAATAGTTTGTGAGAAATAAATAATTCCAAGAAAAACACTTAAATATACTTCTGGATCATCATTCATACCATTTAAAATAATTTCTCTATCAACTGCATATAAAATGTATTGGTTACATAAAATTGCAATTGTTCCATAAACATGGAAATGTAGAATAAGTGCATTAATAAAATAATAAAGAATAAATCTTGGAGGTTGTGGATGATTAATTTGATTTATTCTTTCTTTCCAACCAATCTGTTTTGTTTCTGAATCAGAAATATTTTCTGTATTTAATTCATCATCCATCTCTTTTTCATTGTCTTCTTGATTTTGTTTCTTTTTCTTCTTTGGTCGTTCAATTAAATGATTCTTTTGTGGTAACGTTGGAAATAGAACATATGCTAAAATAGTTAATCCTCCACATAATAATAGTGAAGAATTAGCACCAAGTTTAACTTTTAATGTTCCTCCTAATAAAAATCCAATTGCCTTTCCTAATGACCAACATAATGCAAACATTGATAACTTTTTATTTTCTTCTCCTTTATATGATTCTGTTGTAATTAAACTTTCGCATGGAGACCAAAAGAAAGCTAAAGCAGCTGATTGTTGAAGAAGGAGAAAATAAATGGGTAAAATTGACTCTGTTTTTATATAAATTAACCCAATCGTTAAGCTACATGTCGCTTGTAATATAAAAGAGATTCGACACATCAGTGCAGGGTCTGTTTTATCAGCAATAAACCCCATAAATGGTGAAACGATACCTGTTAATCCAAATGTAATACCATCTGCTAAAGCAATTTGAAAAGATGAAGCATCTCTATCTTGCATAAGAAGAGGAACAACTAACCAAAAGAAATAAGTCGACATATTCATAAGGAATCCTCCAATATAATATCGAAGCAAATTTAACTTTGTTGTGTATTTAGTCACAATAGAAAACGTCTTACAGCAAGACATTATTTAAATAAAACAAGTACCCTCTTCTAATTTTTTGATAATAGAAAAATGTTATTTGCATAGAATTTGGGAGAAAAGAAAAGAACTAGGAAGATTATTTTGGATGAAAAGATATTTATGTTTTGAATAGCACAATTCAAAGTTTGAAAGAAACGATGTTCATATCTAAAATATTATAAGAAATAATTGTATTATCCATTTATTTATTCAACAAAATTATGTTAACTTATGTAGTAAATACTTCAATCCAAGAATTAGTTTTAACAACTAAAGAGTTCTTTTTATAATAGTAAAAATAAACTTATTATAGTTAAAACATTTAATTTAGTATAAACACTAAGTGTTTTTTTTTTTTTAAATCTTTACGTCGTTGTTATATTAGAGGTGTTTCATAATTTCATTCTTTTTAATGAGTTTTGATATCTGAGAAATTTCTCAACGTAAGATAATTTAACGAAAGTAATTTAATATCTTCTCAAAATAAAGTAAATAAAAACCCATTGAAGTTTCTGTTAGTCACTAATCTTTTTATTTTGTTTTTTTTTTTGAAAAGACAAATAACAAAACAACAACAAAAATGATTAAAAAAAAGAAATAAGAAGTTTTGAAAACAGTTTAAAGAGTAGTTTTTGTATTGATAATTAATGATGAAGATTACTAAATATAGATTCAAAACAATAAAAATTCAGAAGAATGGTTATTATCTAAAGAAAGAATTATTTACTTTTTTATCTATTTTTACATAAATCTTTGTCATAAAAATAAAAAAAGAACTTAATATTTTCTAATCCTTACTTTCATGAGTGTTGCGGATTATTCTATTCTTTCAACAATCTCTAATATGGGACCAGATATAACAGGATATGTTGGTCATGGTTCTAGTACATTACCTATTAATATTGTTGAATATAATTGTTTTATTGATTCAATGTACAAAGATCTTTTTCAAACTCCTTTAGAAGAAATGCCATTTCAAGAATATTACAAATAAAGGTAAAGGTGTATTATTTTTAATTTATTTTAACATTTATTCTGACAGTTAAATGACTTATATCAATGTTGTTTACTTATTCTATTAACTTGAATAAATAACAATAAATAACAGAAATACTAAATTATTAAATTGTTATTCTTAATTATTAATGTTATTAAATTCTTTGTTTTTAATTAAATAACTAATTTTTCGTTATTTAAAACAATTTTAATAAATAATTCATAAAATAACTAAAAGTAAATAACAAGGGTTGTTAATAAAAAATAAAAAGAAAATTTAATTCATTGATGAGTGCTTCAACTAAAACCTCTAAAATTACACAATCTTCTGTACTTATTTGTGATGGACTTCCTGTAGGAATTCCTGTTGCTTCAGTTCCTAAATTAACGTTATTCTTAAAAAGAATGGTATTAGTAAAGAATGGAGCAGAATTATCAGACCAACCAAATAATGTACAAGTTTTTGTTGATGAAACAAGTCAAAAAACTACAGGAATTGGGTTTATTGATTTTAAAGATGATGAAGCAGCAATTAAATTTAAAACAAGATTTGTTGAATTGAAATTCGATAATAAAAACACATTAAAATTTTATACTAAAAAAGAGATTGATGAAATCTTAAAAGAAAATGATGAATATACACCATTAGTCTTTCATCCAATTGAAGTTACTGATTTTAAAGGATGGCTTAAAGAAGATAAATACACTGAAGGAAGTGAATGTGTTGCAACATTCCAATATGGAAAGACTGTTTCATTAGGATGGTATAATCCAAGCATTCCAAAAGAAATAACAATGCAAGAAGAACAACCATTTATATCATCTAATTGTTCATTTTCACCATCAGGTACATTTTTATATTCAATTACTGAACATGGATTAATTGTAGTTCAACCGGACTGTAAAAAAGAAAT
>NW_001914891.1:25185-26466 GCF_000208925.1 Entamoeba histolytica HM-1:IMSS | reverse complement strand
TGATATTAGTAGTAATGAAACTAAATTAATTTCTTCACTTCCTAATATTGAAGCTAAGTCATTCTCTTATTCACCAAATGGGCAATTTATGGTAGTGAGTGGAATTAGTACATCAGAACCATACTTATATTTCTACAACACAGACAGAATGAAATTATACAAAAAAGTTCCAATTGAAAATATGAGTTATATTTGTTGGGATCCAATGGGATTATTCCTTGGTGCAGTACGTTCATATCTTTATTCTCCACATGCAAAGAATGGATTTATGTTATATGACTGTTTTGGAAATTTACAATTTGAAACATATAAAACTAATTTTGCTGGATTATTATGGAGACCACAACCAACAAATATTATTAAACCAGAAATGGCTAAAGAAGTTGAAAGTAAATTCAATGAATGTTTAAAAACAATGAAAGAAGAAGATGAACGAAAGAAAGAACAAATTGAATTAGAAAAGAAACAAAGAGCTGATGAATTAATGAAAAGATTTAGAAGTGTTGTTCAAAAGAATGCTCAATTATCTGCTAAAGAACATTTAAGAGCTTATGATTCTGGAATGAAAATTATTGTTGAAGAAATTAAACAAAAGAAAGAGTCTAATGAAGAAGTAAAAGAAAATATAACAGAAACTCAGTAATTAACATTCTTTGAATTATTTTTTTTCTATAAAATTTGAAAATTTTAATAGATTTATGAAAATCAAATCAATTCTTTTTAACAACAATCATTCTTTATTATTATTTAATGTAGTAAATATTTTTATTATTGAACATGTCGTTTAGCTGTTCCAATTACACAGGTATTTACTTTAGTTGCAAACCTTAATGAAGATATTGTTTCTAATGTGTCTTGTTGATCAGATGAAATATTAACAAACATTAATGTTTTTGAATCACTTCCAAGACAATTTTGAAGAAGTTCTGTTAATTTACTATTTCTATATGGAATATGACTATCTTTATTTGCAATAGCAACAATAACATCCCCTAGTGCACTTAAACTTTTATTAATATTTTTTGTTTCTTCTAATCGTTCTCCTTTTGCTCCACTTTCATCTAATCGTTCACTACCAGCCAAATCTACTAGTGTTAATCCTCCAAATCGTTGTTCATTTGATCCAATATTTCTTCCACATAAATCCATCATAAATATTGAATGTGATCTTGAAGATTGTGCATTACATTTAGTTGCTGCAACTGCTCTATTACGTGTTGCTATATTAATAAGATGGTCAACTTCTTCTGCTTCAGAAACTTCAATAACATTTGCTTCTGG
>NW_001914891.1:7077-25085 GCF_000208925.1 Entamoeba histolytica HM-1:IMSS | reverse complement strand
TTCCTTTTAATTCCATTACCTCATTGTGAAGTTTTCTTCTTTCTTTTTCTGAATGAATTAATTTATCTTCAGTTTTTTCTAATTCTGATTGTAAAAATTGATTTTGTTTATTAAGACTTTGGATTGTTTCTAATAATTCTTGTATTTTATTTTGAGCATTTGCATTCATTTGTTTTTCCATTTCCCAATTCCCATTAGTTGTTTCAACAGTTCTTTTAAGTACATTGAGTTGATTTTTTAATGATTCATTTTCAAATAAAATTGATTGTTTCTCCATTTCAACACTTTTTATCTTTTCATTATTTAATTTTAATTCTGATTCTACTTTTTCTAATTCTTTTTTTAATTCGTTTTGAACTGGGTTGACAAGAACTTGATTTGCTCCAATAACCTCTGTCCTTTCTATTTCATCCTTTTTTAATTGTTGTAATTTTTCTTCCATTATTTCTCCTAATAATTTTGTTAATTCACTTGTATCAAATGTTGGTTGTTTAGTAAAGGTAGGAATTGGCTTTGAACTTGATAATTTTAATGAAGAATGTTTTGTGTTATTTTGTGGTTTTGTAATAGTAGTTTCCTTTATCAAACGAGGTTTAGATGCGTTATGATGTCTTATTAAAGGTGTACTTCTAAACAATGGTGGAACTTTAGAAAAGTCAGGAGGTGGTTGTGCTACATGTTTATAGAGATCGTCCGAATGTGGAAGTGACATTTGATCACCAATAACTAAAATTTTCAGATTTTTTCTCTTTTAGTCAAAAAATTTGTTTTTTCCCCTCTTTCTTTTTTGAGGGATTAAGAGTAAAACATCTTTATTAGGACAAAATGAATCGATTTTCCTATGACCAACATACTGAACAAGAAGATTATGACTCAATTAAATATGATAATTTTCGTATTATGTCATTTTATTTCTTTGAGTTATTAAAAAATGTTATTATAAAATCCTCTAATTTTTTTTGACATTTTAATTTTTCCTAATTTGGAGTTATTGAAAAAGTGATAAATCTTTATTAGAACACACAAATAACTTCTATTAAATATGAAACAAACAAAAAAAAATCAAAAGAGTTATTTCTCTATTTTCAAATATAAAACCGTTACAATTTTTTATTAATATTGAATGCCTAAGAAAAGGTTGAAGATAATTTTTATCTTCCTTTTTAGTATTAATTTTGTAGAAAATAATGAATAAGTAAAGTTTATTAGAATAACCTATAAAATGTTATTCTTTGATTTAATTTAGAAAATAGCTATAGTGAATCTTTATTAATATATTTTGAATGTAAAACGTCATTTTAATAATATGAAAAAAGATATTTAAAATTATTTTAATAGTTTTAATGAATAAAGTATCTTGAAGTTATATTATTAGAGAAAATTAACTTATTAAAATAAAACCAAGTTAAACCAAATATAAAAATAATTTATTAAATATTTATTATTTTATTGTAATAAAGTTAAAAATATTTATGTTTAAAAAATAGATTTATAATAAAGACAAAACAACTCAGCACGTACTAAGATAGACTATTGTTTTGAAAATCATAATTATATTACACATTATTTATTTACATTAGATTTGTGAATAAGAAGATATTTTTATAATAATATCATTCAAATTTGTTAGAATAATAATACATCTCTTGATTCTATTTCTTTATAACTTAATTTGTTTGAATAATACACACTTTAAATAATTATAAATGAAATTATATCTATTGTTATTTTGTTATTCTTATATTTTTTTTTAATTTATTATTTTATTTTGACAAACAGTAAAGAGATTTATTTGAATATTTGTAATGATGTTAAGTATTTATCTGTTAAGACTATTCCTTAGTTTTTTTTAGAAAATGAATAAATTTTGTTGTCAATACTTGTTTTCTTTTATACCTCATGATTTCTTATATTCATATAATTATGTTTTTCGTTATAAATTTATTTGAAAATATATTTAGAGTATATATCTATCATACGTTCATAAGTTAAGTTTTTTTATCTTATGTAACAGATAAGTTATAAAAGAAGAACAAATCAGTTAAATTAATCTTTTTTAAAAATATAAATCTTAAATTAAAAATGAAAAATGAAAAAAAGAGAAGATTATGTTTGTAATAAGGAACATAATAGCAATATTAATGTTTATTGCTATTGTCTATATGTATTTTGATTTCCCACAACAATTTCAACAAATTTCATTTCAACACTATTTCATTCCATCAAATGATGGTTTATCATCACCATCATTAATAAACCCTAATAACACTGTTACTCTCAAATTACAACATTATAATGTATCATCATATGTTGATCCAAGTTGTCCAGAGGGAATTGATGTTGTTTGGTTATGGGTAAATGGAAGTGACCCAACATTTAGAAAACAATTGGAAAAGAACGGAAAGAAAGGGGGAGAAGGGAGATATCGAGATTATAATACATTACAATATTCTATTCGGTCTGTATATAATTTTGCACCATTTATCAAGCATTATTTTATTGTTACAATGGGACAAACTCCATCTTTTTTAAATACTTCTCAGTTTGAATGGAATGAATATACTCTTAGAATAGTTGACCATAAAGAAATATTTCCAAACACCAAAGATTTACCAGTATTTAATTCAAATTCTCTTGAAGTATCATTACATAATATCAAAAATTTATCATCATGTTTTCTTTATCTCAACGATGATATGTTATTAGGGAAAGAATTAAAACCAGAACATTTTATTAATTCAGATGGAAAATTAAAAGTATATCATAACTCATGGAAAGCACCTGACACAAATAGAATGGTAAAAAATATTTGGCATAGAAGTGTAGGTAATTCTAATGAACTTATTAACAAACATTTTGGTAAATCAAAAACAGTTAAACATCCTTATGTTAGTCATCATTGTTATTTTTTCAAACGAGATATTCTAAAACAAATGGAAGGTACTTGGCCAGAACAATACAAAGAAACAAGAAGACATAAATTTAGAGAAGGAAATGATTTAGCAATTCCATTTATGCATGGTGCTTTTGTTGTTGAATCAGGTCAGGGGATTTATGTTAAAGAATATAATTATTATTATGGTTCTTTTACAAGTTCAAGACGTAGTAACACTAAGTTAATAAATAACATTGAAAAGAAACAACCTCAATGTATTTGTATTAATGATGCATTAGAAAAAAGTTCAGTAGCTGTAATTAATAAAGAAACAGCAATCCTTAACTCGTTTTTAGAAACGTACTATCCTTATCCTTGTCCATTTGAAAAATACATTCAATTTAATTAATCAATCAATTTACTTTTTTATATTTCATTATTTAATTCATATTTTTAATTAATTTTTCCTTTTTTTCTTTTATAGTTCTTGGTTCATGTTGTGTTTTATTTAATGAATGAGTAAATTCACGTTTTTCTCTAATGTGTTGGCTTTGGATTGTTTTTCGAGGGGCAGTTTCTCTTATTTTTTTAATTTGGTTCTTCCTATTTTCGTCAATAGAATTATTCCCTGTTTGAGCGTCAACGTCAATTGGTACTACTACTTTTTTTGTTTTCTTTATTACTCCAAAAGATTTTTTCCAATTATATGTTTTTTGTAGTTCATGTAAAATAGTAACATAACTAACACCATATTCTGATGTATTTAGAGGTGCATCATCTTCTCCTCGATGCATAAATTTTTTTTCATTCAATCTCTCACTAAATTGTGTGGTAGTCATTTCAACTTATATTATGAATAAAAAAAATTTTGATTAAAAAAAGTAATAATTCAAATTAAAAAATAAAAAATAATTAGGGTTTTGTTAAAAAAAAACAAAAAAATAAAAAAATTTTAAATTAAAAGATAGAAAAAATTAAAAAAAGGAATGAAGGAAAAGAAATGTCGAAAAATTGGGTTTTTCAAGTTGACCAAAAAGAAACTTTAGTTTTTTTATAGAAAACTCAATGAAACCCCATAACTTAGAGATACTATTAGTATTTATAATAAAACTAGTTGGGTTAATCAACCAACAAAAATTGTTATTACCTCTTTGTTTTTTAAAAAAGAAATTACAGATCTAGTTCTATTGCAAAACTAAGTATTAAGGGAAATTTGTATTAGTTTTTTAATTTTCGAAAAGAAAAAGAAAACCCCGGGGTAAAAGTTTAGTAAGAGTTTTGGAAAAATAACCAAATTAAAATTCTTTTTTTGATGAACTGCAAAAATTTAAATTCCATAAATGACTGAACTTGATTCTCACAAAGCCATTGTTGCTGAATTTAATAAAATTTGGCAAGAACAAGAAAGTAAATGGAAAGAACTCTTTGAAAATAGACAAATGACTACTACTGGAGATAATAGGTATTGGCATGATAGAGAACATATTCGTTTTTTGGTTTGTATAAAGTTTTTAAAAGCTACTAAGTGTAGTGGACTTCCAGTTAAACAAATAGCCATGTATATTTATACAAGAAATGGTATCCAAGTTAGAACTCATGCTCAAAAATATTTTAAAAATATTAGAGAATTAAAACCTGATGAAGAAGAAAAGGTGAATCTTCTCCTTGAAAGAGATAAATATTTACTTCAAAACTTATTTTCTCAACAAAAGAAAACACATATTAAAAAAAGTAAATTGTAATTACATTAACAGTTATTTTTTTTTTCTTTTCTTCTTTCAATTTTATTATTTTAAGAAATTATGTTAATGTTTTATTCATTTAGAATTTAATCTCATGAATTGCTTTAAACTTCATTTTATTTTTTATTTTAAATCACTTTTTTGTTTCTGTTTATTCTCTTATTATTTCTTTAATTTCTTATTTTTTTTATTAAAATGCCAACTTCTCATTTTTAACTATTTAAAAATAAATGTGTAATACTATTTAATACACCCACTTTAATTATATAAACCAACCTTAAAATTGATTGAAAAATATGATATCAAGTGCAATACAATAACTTTTATTGTTATTATCATGAATTTGATAGGTATAACAACACTATAAAAGATAATTAAGTAGTTTGAAATTAAAATATTAAAATATTTTTTGGGGTGTTAGTGGATTGAATAGACAAAATTAATAGAACTATAAATAAAATCTTGTATTCTACTGAGTCAATTAAATTACAATTACTAAGAATTTTCTTCTTTTTAAATAAACAAGAGAGTATATCAGTTCAGAGATGTTATGAAATTTGAATTTATTTAAACAATCATTAATAACAATTTCAAATTTATAATTAATAACATCCTATTATTTAATTAACAAAAATTATTGTCATTATTTTACTGTGACTATCTTATACTAATGAATTAAAATATCATATTATATTCATATCATTAGGTAATAAATAAAATTTCTTAAATATAAAACATAATTCAGAAGTTATATTTATAAAAACATGTATTATTTATTTTCTTTATAATGTGTTTAGTTATTCTTCTCAACTTACTTAATAAATCTATTGATAAAATGAAATTTAAAACAAAAGACAATTAAGTTAAACTAAGTATTTTCATTTTATAGTAATAGTATGTTTATTCAAATTTTCTTCTTATATTTATTTCAATAAAATTTATTTGTTAATAAAACTTATTAATATTTTCAACTATTTTGTATCTATTTTATTTTTTTAAATTATAAAAAAGTAAAGTTAAATAATATCCATAAATGAAATTAATTTTTATATATTATTATTTCTATTAATTGAATATGTCTCAAACAAATATCATAAGTAAAAGACTAAACAAATTAAAAAGAGATAGAATAATTTAAATTCATTGTTGCCACCAAATCTGATTTCTTTTGTCTATTTGTAACAATAAAAAAAAGAAAATTAAAAGGACAGAAACTTTGTTTATATTAAAAGAAATAGTTAATATTAAAGTATGAAATATTATTAAATTTATTGTTTTTTGGTTATTAATTTTTCAACCAAGTAAAACTAATAAATATATTCAACTGTTTTAAAAATTATGATAGTATAACAATTAAGATTTGTTCATTTTATTAAAGAAAGTATTTATTTAATGAAAATACAAATTCCAAATATCTTAACTTTTCTTCAATTTTATTTATTTGATCATCCATCATTTTCTTTTTAGAATTCTGTAACTTCTAAATATGTTCATCATTTAAAAAAATTATGATAAAACATTAAAGCAATAGTCTAATATTACTTATTTGGTAACTTAGAAAATAATTACTAACAAGTTTAATATAGTCAATGACTCTAAAACACAATATTATATTTACTATAATAATACTCATAATAATTTGCTTTAGTTTTTATTTCTAAACAAAAGGCTTTTGCCTCAGATAAAAATACCATAAAGAAAAATATTATATTCTATCAATTATTGTTTAACAATTAATTTATATATCTTTATCGAATCATTACTTTAGTATATATATAAACTTAAAGATATTATATTAAAATATCAATTCTATTCGTTTTAACAATATCCATTTTATCTTTTTTCTTGCTAAATCATTTTTTATTTATTCATTAGTAGATTAGTTTGAACAATAAAAGCTAATTCCTATTCTACTCTCAAGGTATTTACTTAATAAATTTGAAAATTGATTAAAAAAATTAAAAGTATTGTTTATAAATAATCCAAACACACGAATAATTATTCATTATTAATTTCTATTTAACAAGAATAAACAAAATAATGTCATTGAAATGTAAGATTGATACTAACATAAATCTAATTCAATAAATTCTTTTATAATATATTCACAAATAGAATATCTCTTTGTTAAAAAAAAAAACAAAATTAAAAAAGTTAGATTATTCTTTTTTTTAAAAAGAAGTTTTTCTTCCATTTCTTTCAAAAACAAAATTAAAAATAAAAAAAATAGTAAAACTTAATACTGAAATGAACTTTGTATGGAAACAATCTTAAAAAGAAATTTATTCTTTTTCATGAACAGCCTTAGTAAATGATTTCCATAAAAACTCATATCGTTTACTTGATTTTTCAAGGATTTTTTTCTTTTCTTTACTTATTTCTGATTGTGTTTGGGTTGGTTCAAGTTCTTGAGAAAGATTAAATAATTCATTTTCATTAATATTTTTTTCATTACAACACCAAAACTTTAAAATTTTTGGAACAAGAATAAAAGGATAAGTTGCTTTTTGCCTTGTTTGTAAATCCATCAATATAATTCCAATACTCCGGACTTTATAAAAGTTAATCATCTTTCCTTCACTAGACTTATTCCCATCATCAGTATAAACTAAATCAGTAAGTATTGACCCAATAAAGGGGATAGATGGAGGAGATGCTAATTTAACTAATTCTCTCATTTTACAAAAATTATTATCAGGAGAAATAAGAGAGTCTAGTTGCTTAAATAAATTAATTTCATCAATACTTAATAACCCCCAACTCTCTTTTAATCGATAAATACTACATGATTCAAGTCCAGCTAATACTGCTTTCATTCCATCAAAATTATTTAATTGTTTTAAATAATGAGCAACTGAAATAAAATAACGAATAGCAAATGCTCTTTCATAATTTTGTTCTAATTCAAGTATTTTTTTTTGAACAACGTTAATAATATTATTACTAAACCTTACCATTTTTAATAAGTTTGGTGCAAGGTTTTCTTTTTCTTTCTTCATCCATCCTTGTTTTAAAAATTCATCTAATTCAATTTTTTGTAATAATTCCATTTGTTTTAATGATAATTGTTTAGCACAGTCAAATGGAGAAAAACAAAATAAAGTGTGAATTATACTTTGAATTTCTTCATTAAAATCTGTAATAAACCATTGTATTTTTTTCCTACTTAATGAAGAAAATGAACTTTTTGAATATCTGTCGGATTTAATTGAAATAGAAGGTACTTTTGATTCATAACCTTGACAAGACCTGATAGATAAAGTAGAATTTGTTCCAAAATATTCACGAGGTGAAATAGAGCAATCAATAGATGAAATTGATTTTTGTTTCATTAACTTAGGTTCTTTAGGACTTTCAATTTCTTTATCAATTTGTACTTGAATTGCATGAGCTAAATTAGGTTTAAATGCCCAATTTTTTTTCATTAACTCATCAAGTTGTTTATAAAGTTTTTCATTTTGAAAATCAAACTTTCGATTTTGAATCCACATTCTAAGTAAACCCATCACTTTTAATCGAATTGGAATTAATACTTTATGTAAAAATGTCTCAAAATTAATTCCTTGTGGGTGTGTTGGATTAAATCGGATAATTAATAATTCCATAAGTTTAGAACTACTTACTACTAATGGATGAACAAGAATAAAACACTCTGAAAAAAAAATATCAGAACCATCACAAGATGTGATAAACTGTAAACATTTTTCAAGTGTTGCATATCTTATTATTTGTGAACCAGACCCTTTTTCATAAGTAAAAGTAATTGTTTTGTTTGTTGTTGGAATATCAAATAAGAAAGACTTAGGGGATGCATGATAATCACTCTCCTTGATTCTTGGAGAGTCACAACCTTTTCCCATAGAATAAGGACTCACCCCAGAAGCAAGGTTTTTAATTTGTTTCAAATCATGGGTTGGGATTAGTTGTTTACATAAAGGGCATCTCCCATTAACTTCTACGGACTGTTCAAAACACATTAAACAAATACTTTCTCCACATACTGGACAATGTATTACTTTGGAATGGTGTTCGCAAGTTGATATTTTGAGGTGAACCATAGAAGAAACAAATTTCTTCATTTGTATATAATAGAATGAAATTTGAGAGTTTGATTTATCTAAAAGTAACAGACCCCATTTGACTAACGTTTTATAGTTATATTTTCTTCTTTATTTATCTTTATTAATTGTGTAAAACAGGAAAAATAAGCAAAAGGAAATGAAGGAATAAAGAAAGAATAATCATTCCTTTGAAGAAGGGGTAAAAGTGTTTTATATATCATAAAGAATGAGAATGGATAAAAAAGGAAAAAAAGAACTAAGATTTTCATCAATGGCTGAAATAAATAAGGAACTTCAATTTATTATTCTTCAGTACTTCAAAAATGAAGAAAAAAATGAGTTGTTATTTAGGGTTGGTATGGAGTTAGGAATTTATTTTGATGAATCTTATATTAAAAAATTAGTTATTGAAGATCGATTATTTGAGTTGGATACTCTTTTAAGTAAGTTTATTCAGTTTGTTTATTATACAATACAATAATAATATAACTAATAATATGACTAATACCTTAGTGAAGATATTGAAAGTGAGTTACTAGGACTTGTTTATTTAAAAAAATATATAATGTATCGTGCGTTTTGTGATGGATGTCTAAGGATTACAAAACAAATATATTCTTGGCTCTTTAATAAAGGACAAAAGTCAGAACAAATTAAAAAGAATATTGAATCAATTTGTATCCATATTCATTTAGATAAATTTGATAAAAGTCCAATTATTTCAGAATATATGAAAGACCTAGATAAAATTAGAACTGAGCAATTAGCAAATGACATAATTACTTCTTTATTAAAAAGTGAACGTATCCAAAAGTTAAGAGAATTTCCAAAAATTAGTGATGAAAATCTTTTAAAGAAACTTATTTCTAAAGGAATAAGATTTGAACATATTAAAAATTGTAAAGGAACTCCAAGAGATGATATTACTATTGTTTCATTATTAAATATGACACATGAATGTCAACCAAATAATTGTCAAAATAGAAAATCAATTTTAAGAGACTCTATTATTATTCCAAAAAATATTTTTAACTTAAAAACAGAAATTGAAATCATTTCTAGTGATAATATCACTAATATAAAAATTTTTGACAATATTGTTGTATTTGTTATTGGAACTAAAATTATTTATGGAGTTAATCTACAAAATGGTCAATCTGTCTTTAAGTTAGAACTTCCTCAAATTATTTCATTTACTTTGAATAATACACTTCTTGCTATTTCTACTTCAACACAAGTATCAATTTATTTACTTGGACAAAACCTTCAAACTGTCAAAACAATTGAACGTCAAAATATTTCTTCAATCGTCTTCAATAATACTGATATTATTATTTCTGATTCAAAACAGTGTTTTGTTTATAATTATTTTAATGAGCAACCAACATTCGTATATCTAGATTGTACTGAGGTTATTCCAATGAAATTATCAAATACTTTTGGGGTAATCAAAGGAAATGAATTTTGTCTTTTTAATAAAAAGTTAGAAAGTGGGTATGAAATGATATTTCATTATCAATTCAATGAACCAATCAAAGCTATTATTGATAATACTATTATTGTTACTCTATCAAATAAATATGCATTAATCCCACAAACACAACACTTTAATATTAATATTCACAATAATTCTTATCCAATTGTCTCAGCAAATAAAGAAAATATTTTTGTTTTAAAAGATGAAACTCTTTATTGTATTAATTCAATCACAAACAAGGAAGTAGCACATATCTCAATACCTAAAGAAACAATCATTGCTACAAATGACAATGTTGTTATAACTAAAGCAAAAACAATTGAAAGTATAACAATGTATAATATCAAACCTTCATATTCTATGATAAATCTTATTGACCCTGTTTCTTCAATAAATAATAAATATAATACATTAACAGAAATGACTCTAGTAACAGAACAAAAGAAATTATCAGTACAACAAAAAAATACAATAAGTACGAATACCCCCATTTATCCAATAAAACGAAGGACTGACTCTTTACCAATACCAGTTAGTGAAAAAAAAAGAGTTGAAGAAATTTCAAAAGAACCTATTGCAACTTCATTTGATGATTTAATTAATGAAAAAGTTTCAACTAAATGGGTATTAAAAGAACAACAGAAATTGATAACTATTAAAGCTGTTATTAAGAAGTTCCATTTTATTTCTCATGAACAATTGATGATCTGTGAAACTAAAGAAAAGTCATTTTTCTTATTCAAGTTGAATGAAAAAAGTTATGAAAGGCTTATATCTAAAACAAATCAAGAGCCAGACATAGCCATCTCAAAAGAAATCAATCAATATGGTCCATTTGGTGAAATGACAAGAAATGGTGCATATTTTATCTATTGGGACGGAACATGTTGTACGTTAGTTAGGTCTCATTTTCAAAAGAGTGTGACTACTTTTTGTGAATGTTTGTCGTCACATCCAACATTAAGTAGCTTAGGCATTTTCCCTATGGATTCAAATAGTATTCTTGTTGGATTTGATGATGGAAATATTGCTATTTATAAAGCAAATAAAAAATTTTGTTTCATCCAATTACCCAACCCAGTTCATGATACAGTTTCATATTTTATATTCTACAACCAAGAAGATAAAAAAGAAATAACTACTAAATTCATTGTTCTTTATGAGAATGGAATTGTTGAAGAACTACTTTATGATAGAAAAAATAACCAACTTAGTAAAACAAATTGGTGTGTTGATTTGAAACCTCAGAAGTTGGTTTATGGATTTGTTGATTCACAAAATCAAAAGTTATATGTTGTAGGTAAATACAGTTTAAATCAAGTTGATTTGTCTACAAAAGTTGTTAAAAAAGTATCATTCACCGAGGTTATTTCTAGTGTAGCCTTATCTCATAATAATAGAAATCTTATTGTTGTTATAAAAAGTTCATTATATAACGTTAGCCTAGAAAATATTAGTGAATATTTACCAATAGAAAAGTCATCAGAAATAAATGACATTGAATGGATAGAACCTTATGGACAAGACTCTTTTGCTATTTCATGTAACGGTGGTGATATTAGAAGTTGTTGTTTTGAAGAAATCTCCTCAAATTAAGTGATTGATTTTTTAAAAAATATATAATAGAATTCATTACCAAAATATTATTGAATTGAAAAATAATCTTATAAAAATAATCCTTATTCTGTTAAATGAAATCGCTTCAAAACCCAAAACCATTTGAAGAAATGCAATCACTTGTACCTCAGGTTATTGAGTCTCTTGAAAAAATGAGAACAGAGGCAATTGCATATTTAGAATGTTTTAGTGATAAAAAATTTGAATCAATTCAAGATGAAATGTATGATGAATCAATTAAAAAATTAACAGAACTGTTTAATCATGTAAATGAAATAGAGTGTAGAAATAAAAATCTTGCAGACTCTACAAAAAAAGTAGTAAACTATCTTGATCAAACTCAAAAAAAGTCACAAGAAATTCTTTCTTCTATTGAACAAGATGGTATTTATTTTGACTAACTACAAAAGTAAATCATTAAAGTTTTATTAATATTACCTTGAATTATGTTGTTTATTATTAACTCAATCCTAACTTAATAGCCACTTCTTTCTCATTAAAAATGTTAGTTTTTTTTAAATAGTACTATACTTCTTTATATTTATAAAAGAATTATTTTTATTATTGCTCATTCATTGTAAACTCAATTTAATTTAAGTCAATTTATTAAACAAATTTTAATACTTATCAATAAGAATAAATAAAGAAAATATTTTATCTAATTACACTTTTTGATATTAAACAGAACTATTTCTTTTTGGAAATAACTATTATTTTAAAAACATCAGAATTTATCTTTTTAAAAAATAAAACAAGAGAGATGAAATAAATTATGGAAGAATAAGAAATAAATAATTATTCTTTTATCAATACATAAATAACAATTAAAGAGTTATAACAAAATAAAACATATCAAATAGTTTAATTTATTATCCAATTTCACTTATTTAATTAAGAATAAAATAATAATTAATTTGTATTATTTCATTCACTTGGTTCTATTTCTCCAATGGTATTATTATTTCTTTTTAGTTTTATCTTATTTGCTATTAAATGTACATCAATTTCATTAATTATTATTGTGTTATATATTGATTTGTTTGATTTATGTATTTTCATCTTTATTTATTTTTCACAACATATTGATATTTCTATTTTTATTAATTTTTATTACATTGTTGCTTACCCTTTATTTTATATTTTTTTTCTTTAATTTATTCTTTTATTGAATTTGTTTGTTTCCAAAAACTTCTTTCATCTACTTTATGCACTTTATTATTATATGTTTATTTATTATTTATACTTATACTCAATCGTATAATGAATACAACACTATAAATTAATGAAAACAATTATGACTATGATGTTTGTATGAAATAGAGAAAGAGTTATAAGAATCTGAAAAACTTAAATAGGAAACGAAGAATATATTATATATAAAATGAGAGAAAATGTTATACAAGTAGAAAATATCATAACAGGGAATTAAAAGAAGAAAGAAGAAGATATAGAAGATATAAATAATAAAATAATAATCAAATATATAAATATTCAAATAATCTCACAAGTATGATATTTTTATTTGATTTATCAAATATTCAAATAAACAATTAAATAAAATAGTTTGAACAATTAGAAGATTCATACTTGAAAATAATGTGATAAAAAATAACAAAATTCACAATGACTATTTTTAAAATTTAAATAATTAAGAAATAAATTAATATCAATAATAAACATCTCATTACATCATTTGAAAGATATACAACATAAAAAGAAGAAATGAAAATGAAAGAATATAAAGTATCAAAATAGAAAATACATGGATTATATAATAAAATAATAATTCATCATAAAATTTGAAAGAGAATAAATTGATGAATAAAAACGATTAATTATATAAAAATGCATAAAAATAAGTTATAATGAAGTATTTAATAATTCATAAAATGCAAAGAGATGAAAATATGATGTAAATAAAATGATTTTATTTTTCAATTGAATTTGATCTTATAATGTGAATGAATAAATAATGAATAAATTCAAATAGAAATAAAATACAATGTAATTAAAACAAGAATAGATGATTGAAAATTGTCATTTACTTTAAAATTATTTGAAGGAAGAAAGAATGGTTTTTTGTTATTAACCATTATAAATATTAATGAATGTCATTTCTTTTTGTAAAGTAATTTTCATTTCTTATTTTACATAATGCATGAAACACAATAATTTGTACAACTTATTTTCATATTCTCTCATTATAAAATAACAAACATCATTTTGTGTATGTTTGTAATGTATTTGAAAAAAAAAACAAATGATAAAACATGAAATTAACAAAGAATAAAACAATTAAATTTAAATATATTTGTTTATTCAGATGATTTAAAATTAATCAATTAATTATTTTTTAACATTAAAAGAATAATTAAACTGAGTGATAAATTAAATTCAAAAGTAAAGTAGTTAATTAATTCACAAATTTTGTTGATACTCATTTTCAGTAGAATATGAATGAAATGATAATAAAATATTAAAGATAGTGTTAATTGTACAAAGATTCAATATTAAAAATGTTTATAGCAATATTCAAAATTGTTAAAGTTATATATGATATACTTCACTTTAAATACTTTTGAAATGAGTGTATTATATGAATAAAATAGTAAAACCATAACACAGTGAATTGTTGGAAAAAGAAGAAAGTTGTAAAGGATAAAAGAAAAAAAAAGAGTTGAATAAAATTATTAAATAAATGAAAATATTGATATTCAATGTATTTTATACATTAACAATATAATGAAAAAGGAAAAAAAATAAAACCAGAAAATAAAATAGAAAAAAAAATGAAAGCGAATAATATTAGAATTAAGTTGTGACTTTAATGAACCATTAATGAATGTTTACTCTTTCTAGTATCTTTACTGTTTTGAGAAATACATTTCTTTTGATATTCAATGATCTCTATTTTGTTATTGTTAATCTCTTATCGTTGAATATTCAATACACACTTCCCACATACCTTCAATTTTTCTTTCGTTTAAACAATACTTAATTCACTTATCTTTATTTGTTATTTTCTATTTATTTTCATTCTATTTATTTCCATTGGTTATTATTAAAGTATATATGATGATAAAAATGAGTGAAATGATTTATATAATTATTGTGATTGGTGTATCTCTGATTATACAAATACTACACAATTCACACATTCATCTATCATTTATATTTATTTGTTGATATGAAATTCTCTTTTGTTATTATGTTTACTGTTTTTGTGATATTTCATGTTTTTCATTTTTATTCGAAAGAAAATATATAAATGAAATTGAATAGAATTGAAATAAAAAGGTAATATTTTTATATCACAATCATTACCCCCTTTAATGTTATTATAATTTCAGAGCAATGATGTTTGAAATGATGAGCCAATGAAATGGTATCAACAATAAAATTAAAATAATAAACAACAGAGAGTAGAATGAAATAATTCAATTGGTTTTATCTATTTTTATTTAAAGAAATTCAAGTCAATAAAACCGATAAAAAGGAATGAATAAGAAATAATTAACATTGTAAAATTACATTAACGAAAAGTTTATTGTAATTTTGTTTCATATACGTGTCATTAACGATAAAAATAAGAGGGAATAAAATGCTAAAAACAGTGTTTAGTATCGAAGCAAATGATGTTTATAAGAAATAACCAATCAGAAAAGAGGTAACACATTTAAACAAATAACCTATTTTACCGAATGGTATGTATTTAAACAAAAACAAGCAAACTTAATAAACATTCAATGTCAAGAGTAGTTGTAAGATTCAGCTTGAATGGACAATGCATTGCAAATAAACCACTAAATTCACAAGACAAATTGAAAACAGCAAGAGAGAAAATAAAAGAAAAGATGTCTGACTCTCAACACTTTTTAACAAAAGATGGTGATGTAATTGATGTGAACGATGAAGAGAGTTATACTATAGGAGATGTAATTGATGAAAAAAGAGTAATAAATATTAAAGGAACAGAAGTTAAAAAAGGAATAAGAATAAAGATAAATGATAAAGTACTTACCACACTTGAAATAGACAATAAAACAAAAATAAACATTATTAGAACATTGGTTCAAAATATTCCAGAATCAGCACATTTCTATACAATTGACAATGACAAAATTGAACGAGATGAAGAAGAAGATTATATAGTCCAAGATATAATAAATAATGAAGAAATTAATCTTAAAGAAGAGAAAGAAAATACGTCAGAAGAAGAGAATGTAACTATTAAAATAAATTTGAATGGAAAATTGTTTATGAAAAAACAGTTAAACAAGAATACTTCTCTTGCAAATATCAGAAAGAAACTTGAAATTGTAACATGTGTAACAAAAGGTTTTGTATTCAAAGATCAAGAAGGGTGTGAAATATCAACTGATAAGGAAAAATCGTTAAAATTATCATATATTCTACATGATAACATTTTTGATATAACAGAAAAAGAAGAATCTGATACTTCACCAACTAATACTTCAGCACATGGCACTTCACAAAATAATACCATAAATGTATCTAAACAAAACATTCCAATTAAAGGAAGTAAAAGACTTCAGAATCATGAAGAAGGAAAATTGAAAATATATTTATATCCAAATGAACCTTTTAATCATAAAGATGAGAATGATGCGATTGCTATTCTAGTCGTTGGTGAAACAGGAAGTGGGAAAACTACATTATTAAATAGTTTTGTAAATGCATTATATGGAATTAAAATAACAGATGACTTTAGATATATAATTATAAATGAAGATCATTTAGAACAGTATGGAAATATGTCTGTAAGTCAAACGAGTCAAGTTTCAATTTATAATATTAAAAGAACAAAAAGAACACCACCAATCAAAATAATAGATACACCAGGATTTGGAGATACAAGAGGAATTGCATGGGATAAAGAAATTACTAAACAAATAAAAAAAGCATTTGAAACGAAAGTATTTGATTTAAATGCTATTTGTTTTGTTGCATCATCAAGTAATGTAAAATTAACAGCTAGTCAAAAATATATATTTGGGAATATTGTTGATTTATTTGGAAAAGATGTTAAAAAGAATTTTATTGCAATGCTTACATTCTGTGATGGTAAAAAACCACAAGTTATAAATGCATTACAATCAAAAGAATGTATTTTCAGTACAATTATTCCAGAAATAGATAATCCGTGGTATTTAAAATTTAATAATTCAGCTATTTATGATGATAATACAGAAGATGAATTTACACAAATGTTTTGGAAATTAGGTATGAAGAATTTTGATGACTTTATTTCAAAGTTAGTAAAACTACCAAGAATTTCATTAAAACAATCAAGAGAAGTGTTGAAGAGAAGAGAATGTATTAAAACTCAAATTGAAGGATTAAGGATATCATTAAACAATGGTTTATTGAAATTGGATGAAATAAAACAGTATTGCGAACAATTCTATTTGAATCGAGATAAAGTTAAAAATAATGAAGATTTTACTATTACTGTAGATATAACAAAACAAATTAAGATTGACTTAGAACCAGGAGAATATGTAACTAACTGTTTTTATTGCCATAAAACATGTCATTATCGATGTTATATTCCAGGAGATATGAAAAGAGAATGTTATTGCATTGATAATGATTATTGTAATGTATGTAAATGTCATTATAAACACCATGCAAGTTCACCATATAGATTTGATTATGTAATAGTGAAAGAAAAACAAACGGCACAAGAAATACTTGAAAGATATAATGAAGGTAAAAAAGGTATGGCTAATGCAGAAAGTATGTTAAAAAAGTTAGAAGAAGAGTATTATAATATTCAAATGGATTGTTATGATAAAGAAATTGAAATTATCGAATGCGTTAATAAATTGTCCGAAATTGCATTAAATGATAAAATTACTAGTTCGAATGAATATTTAGACATATTAATTCAAACAGAAAATGAAGAAAAGAAAACAGGATATAAAGTACGAATTGAAGGATATAAACAACTTAAACAAGCAAATGAAATAATAGAAGATATTATGAAAAAATCAACAACAAAAAAGAGTAAAGAAGAAATTAAGGCGGAGTATGAAGTTAAAAGGAAAGAATTAAAAGAAGGAGAAAAAACAACAATGGATAAACTCATTGAAAAAATGAGAAGTTTATTTTCCTGGTAAAATCAACTAACCAAAAGAAATGAAAGTTTTAATTAACTGGTTTTAAAAAATATTTTTTTAATTAAGGAATAAAAATGATAAATAATATTCATT
>NW_001914891.1:0-6977 GCF_000208925.1 Entamoeba histolytica HM-1:IMSS | reverse complement strand
TTTGTTGTTAAATACATTGTTTTAATATCCCTATAATATCAATTTCAAAAGTTCACCATTTAATTAACTCTACTTTTGATTGATATATCTTTCATTATATTTGTATTGTAAATCTCGTTTTATTCTTTATTTTTAGTTATTCTTTACATTATTTCTTAGTATTTTTTTCTATTTATTTTGTTTATAACTATAAGTCAATCAGAATCAATAAATATGATATGTTCATGATGCCAATAAAATTATATTTCATTCTTCTGAAAAAATACTTCAAAATAAAACAATACTTGACAAATTAATTAACAATATTGTCCATTGAAATTATATGTTCAAAATCATTTATAAAGATACATAATCATTTATTTATATTCAATTTTAATATTTTGTATAAAACATTCATTAAATATAAACAATGAATATTTAAAATCAAGTAATGTTTTTGATATAATATTTTATTTATAGAATAAATATCAAAAAGAAATGATGTGATTTAATAATATAAATAATACTAATTTTACAAATGCAATGTTGAAATAATAGAATTAATTTAATTTAAACAATGAAGTATTGTTATTAAAGATATTTTTATTCAATATTTATGATAAAACAATAAATTAATATTATTTATGATAATTTCTTTCTATCTTTCACTTTTTGTTTATTTTATTTCAATATATTGTGATACTCTTCTTTGAAAAAAATGAAAGAATAAAATATAAATGAATATTCAAAGATGAATTGTAAAATGATAAATTAATACAAATCAAAAATAAAATAATCAATGTTTTGATTATTATGAATAATAAAAATAAGATATTCAATGTTAAAATTAAGAATAATATTCAACGAAATACTGTTAAAATGAAATAAATAGAAAATTCAAATACAATCAAATTATTTGATATATTGATAATGATGAATAAATTAATAAATAATACTTATTTAGAATATTATTTTATAGATGAATAATAGAAATGTCAATGAATATATTGATATTGATTGATTTAATACATATACAATTTAAAACAAATTTCATCAACAAGTTATATTGCAATAATTTATAATTTCATTTTTAATAGAAATGATGAATAATAATGTAGAATGAATATAAATTTAATTATATTCTTTATTTTATTTTAATAACAAATAACAATATTATTAAATTTAAATCAAATTATAATATAATAATGATAGTAAATATGAAACTGGAACAAAAATAATCAAAGAAAAAATGTATCTAAATAATTTACCAAAAAGATGCAAAAAAATTTGCATCCATAGAATATTCCACTTATTATATTTTGCTCATAAAATAAAAAAATTACTTAATTAAGTGTTAATAGATTTTTCATATATTCTTCCTAGTTTAGCCGAGATTAATCCCTAAGCTGTTTAAAAAAGAGTAATCTTTTTCTTTAACTTATCATTTATGTTTTTCTTGCAAATTGAGAAAATCACTTCTTTGTTTTATTTTTTCCTATTAATTTCTTCTCATCCTTCTTCTGCTTAATTCTTCTTTTTATCCTTTTGTTTATTTTCTGTCTTAATTTTAAACATTTTCTTTTTCCTTTTTTCTTAATTTTATGAATGAGAGAAGAGACTATTTCATTCCCATTATATTATTATGTTTAATTTTCTTTTAGTTTTACCCACACTTTAGTAGTTCCTTATATTACACCATGTAATATTCTATCATAATATCTTGCTACACCCTTTGCAGTTTTACCTAATACATTTCTAATTCAAATACACCGTCATAACCAGATAATAACTGAGAGAGTCAAAACATGAATTATATTAATGTTTGTGTGTGGTGTTTCAGACATGCTGTATTCTATCTCCCAAAAAAATAAATACATAATGAAAGAAAATTGAAATAGTTGAAATAAAAAGGTAATATTTTTATATATCAGAATCAATACCTCACTATTCAATGGTATTATGACTTCAAAACAATGATGTTTGAAACGATAAATCAATGAAAGAGTAATAACGATAAAAATAAAGGAATAAATATGAGAGAAATTGGAATGAAATAGGTAATAATTCGATGAGTTTTATTTGTTTTTAAACCAAAGAAATTCATTACAACAAAAAATGATAAAAAGGAATGAATAAGAAGTAATTAACAATGTAAAATTACAATGACGAAAAGTATATTATAAATTTATTTCATAGATATGTAAGTAACAATAAAAATGAAGTGAAATATAAAAAAACTGAATAAATTACAAAAAAACAGTGTTTTGTGTCGAAACAAATAATGTTTATAAGAAATAACCAATTAGAAAAGAAGTAATACATTTAAAAAAAACGATATATTTGGCATAACAGTTTGTATTTAAACAAATAACATATTAAACATTAAATTTCAAAAGTAATAATAAGATTTTATTTGAACGGAAAATACCTTGCAACTGAAAAACTAACTTCACAAGATAAATTGAAAACAGTTAGAGAGAAATTAAAAGGAAAATGTATGATTCACATCCCTTTTTAACAAAAGATGAAGAGTGTTTTACTAATGAAGATATAATAAGTAATGAATAAATTAATCGTAAAGAAGAGAAAAAATACATAAAAATGATCGAAATGAAGTAAAACTAATAGAAAATCTTAAGACATAATTTGAATAGACAAAAACATCACCAAATAAAGATACACCAAAAATGAATAAAAGAAAAGAAATATATAAACAATTAAGTTATTACCGAGACAAAGTTAAAAAAGAATCAAAATTATACTTTTACTGTAAGTATAACAGCACAAAAAAGACTGACGAGGGGAATATGTAACTAACTATTTGTATTGTCATAAAATATGTCATTATCCATGTTACAATAGATGAGATATGAAAAATTACGCTTGAATTGGAAGTAATGGACATTGATAAGTATATGTGTGTCAGTATATACAACAAGTAAAGTCAGCATATATATGAGAATGTAATAGAGAAAAAAACAAGTAACAACACAAGAAGTACTTGACAGTAGAATGAAAGTAAAAAAGGAGTTGCTGAAGCAGAAAGTGTAATAAAAAAGGTTAGATGCTAAAAGCAAAAAAACAAAAGAAAAGATAGTTTTAATTAAGTGAAAATAAAATAGTATTTGATTAAATAAGGAATAAAAATGATAATGATTAATATTGACAATTAACATCAGTCAGTAAGTTAACTGAAAAGAATAATATTTAAAAAAGCGATTAGTCTCCATTTAGCTAGGAAGAATAGAAACAAGTTGTATTAACAATTAATTAACTAGTTTTCATTTATTTATTTTAAAAAAGAAATGATAAGAAAGAAGAAATAAATCGGAAAATATTTAAAATTTAAACGTAATAATTGAAGATGGGAGAGAAATTAGAAAGAAAAATAAATAACAACAAAATAAATGGAAATAACAGGAAGAGAATAAAAGAAAAAAGAAATAATATAAAAAAGAGAAAAATCAAATAGGGGTAATAAACGCAAAAGACAAAAAGAGAAATAAAAAGAAAATATTCACATGAAATTATATAGATACGAATGAAACAACAATGATGTTTATATAAGAAGATAAAAATAAAGATAGAGTAATAATAACAAAAATGAAAAAGAAAGAAAAGACAACAAACATAAAATGATGAAATGTCATTAATGATAAAAATAAATACAAATAACATTACATTAAGAATGAGAATTTATTTTTAACTTTATGTAACGATAATATAAAAACAAAAATGTGATAAACATCATTGGAATAAAATAGAAAAATATAATTCTTCATTCAACAGTATTTAAAGAAGAAAAAACTAGAAAAAGAACAGAACATGTTTGGAATTGAAGATAGAAAATACTATGGAAAGAGAATACCAGAAAGATACTATGGAATAGCTGATGGATGTTTTAGTGGATGTATTGATTTAATTGAAATCAAAATACCAACAAAAATTGAAATAATAGGAAATTATTGTTTTGAAGGATGTTGTTCATTAAGTGCAGTTACTATACCAACAAGTGTTAGTGAAATAGGGAAATGTTGTTTTAGTGGATGTTCAACACTAAGAAGTATTACAATACCAACAAGTGTAAGTAAAATAGGAGATGGATGTTTTTATGAATGTGAATCATTACAATCAATTAATATATCAACAAGTGTTAAAAGAATAGGAAATTGGTGTTTTAGTTCATGTTCATCATTAACATCAATTAATATACCAACAAATGTTATTAAAATAGGAGAAAGATGTTTTAATGGATGTACATTATTAAAATCAATTAGTATAGAAGATGTAAAATATATAAGTGAAGAAAGAATATTTATGAATGAACCAGTGTTAATTAGTATTGAAATACCAGAAAAATTAAAAATGATAAGTGGGAAGAATATTGAAAAGAAAGATATTAATGAATTTGTTATAACAACAAGTATTAATGAAATAGGAAATGGCTGTTTTTCAGAATGTGAATCATTAAAATCAATTAATATCCCAACAAATGTTAGTGAAATAGGAGAAGGATGTTTTAAAGGATGTAATTTATTAACAACAATTAATATACCAATAAATGTTAGTAAAATAGGAGAAGGATGTTTTGATGGATGTCCAGAAGAATTAAAGAATAACAAAGTACTAAGAAAGGTATATTATCATTATGATGATGGTTGTGTCATTGTTTAAGTGAAGAAGAAATTAATTTAAAATAATTGAATAATTAAAGAATAAATAAATAATAATAATAAAAGTAGTTTTTAATGTTGCAGACACAAATGAGATTAAAGTAGACAATAAACAAACATCAAAAAGCACTAATGAGTATGTTTTGTTGTGATAACAGCAATATTCCATGGCATCAATCATGTTTTTAACTACAATTGTTTTTAACTTCTTTCTCGATGTCAATGTCAATTTTTAATTCATTGATTAATCTAATACTTTCTCTATTTATTAATCCATTTATTGAAATTACTACTCGATTTATTTTGACATCTTTTAATTTTTCTATTTTCATTAGGATATTCTTTAATTCCCTATACATATTTCTTTTCTTCATTTACACTCAATTAATATTGTGATCAGCCACAATAGTCATATCAAATAATAGACTAGTTTGATTCTTTTTATCTAATACATATATGTCTGGTATTTTGTGATATTGTCATTCACTTTTATGCATTATTTGTTTGTTCCATATCATTGTGATGTCTTTATATTTGAACACTGTTTCATATGGAGGTTTTTTATATTGTTTATTTCATGTATATTTTCTTATTAATCAATATAATAATGCATATATTGTCATGTTTCCTCATTTTGGATTTATTATGATAAATACAAGATATTAGAATGTGTTCTACTGTAGCTATCTTGTCTTTACAAAATGGGTAGTATTTCAACATTTTATTTTTCATTATTTTTGCTTTTCTATACCCACAAAATATTGTTCCATCTTGCATTTTAGTTAATTGAAGGAATGCATTCTTTTTATATTGATGGACTTCCATGCTTTCATTGTAGTAGTTTTATCTACTCATTTTGACTCGAACCATCTTCTAAAATATCCACTAATTTGATGACACTTCCATTTTTTGATGTATTTATCAATAATTTCTTTATTTCTACTACTACTACTTCTTTTTCTTTCTTCTTTTCTATCCCTTCATTTATTATTTCTTCTATTTTTGTTTCATTTATTTTATGAATTAGTGTTTTTTAATTCTATTCCATATTCCTTTCTTATTGTACCATCTATCTAATATGTTATTTCCTATTTCACTCTGGTACATTAGTACATTACTGTTCTAACTAATTCAATAACATATTCGTCCCTTATATTTATTAATCATTCATTTCTTCTATAATAACATATAGATTGTCTTTGGAGTTTCCGGCACCAATGTATTTTGCCTTTCTTATTTATTTTCTTATCTCAAAATCAATTTTATCTAGGTCAGTTATTTTCCAATTTACAACTGATGCTGAATATCTGAAGATATTGATTACTTCCGTGTTTATTCTAGTAATATATCTTCTATTACTACTTTCATCAGTGTTTGACATTTTATATTTTAAATAATAATGAAATAATTTAAAGAATGAATAATCATGAATATGAAATCGAATATAATAAAAATAATAAAAATAAAGATAAAATTCAATTTATATAACGTATCAAATATATATAATAACATAAGAAATGAATATAAAATAACATAAACGAATCGAGAATATATTCAAATAAATATAAATATTAAATATAAATAATAAATATAGATATTAAAGAATAACATCAGAAAATAAATTTTCAAAAAAGAAAAAATAAGAAAATATCAGAATAAACAATATATTCTAAATAGTATAATATATTTAAAAATGATATAATGAAATGTCATGAAAAATAAATAATGAATAAATAAAAATGATAAATAAAAATAATTATCAAAAAGAGAAATAACATAAAAACAACATATTATTAATAATAAACATGAAATTAAAAAATGTCATTATAAATTAAATTGTAATTTAAAGATTCATTCACTTCTCTTGAATTAAAATAATAATAAATGAAATAATCAATAAAGAAACTAATTGTTTTATAAAAACAATGAATTACTTCAAATTAACATAAAGAAAATATAATATATATAAACATGAAATATTTAATGAAATAATAATGATACTAATAAATAGTGGTATATAGAAATAAATCATAAAAAATATCCTTAAAAGAATGAATTAATCTCATTAAACAATAGATACAAAAATCATAATTAATCAATTTAATGTAATTATTTTTATTCTTCATTATTTTAAATTGATTTAATTTATTTTCTATCTCTTTCTTTTCTTTATTATTCTGATATTTTCTATAATAGATACTTTTATATTTATTTCTTTATCTTCCAACAATGTACTTATTTCTCAATTCTAATTACTTGTTGTTATTCTGTCAAAATCACAAAAAGAAGAAGAAAAATCGAATGATAATCTTAAAATTAATTTAA